>NC_030428.2:23530000-23760000 GCF_001660625.3 Ictalurus punctatus
GTGTTAACGTTCCTCTCTCCAGCTGCTAGCTGTCGTGTGCTGGGATCATCCATCATCCAGCTAATATCTGGTGAGCAGTGGTCCTTTTCTGTTGATCATTGAGAGGTTTGACTGACAAACTGTAGTGCAACAGATGGGCTACATCAGTAATTGTACACCTGCGTAGTGATATATCTCTCATGGGGGAATCTGCTCAAATGGCAACTTGTTGTGTTGTGTTTCAGTGGAAGCAGTTTAATGTGTTAGATGTAGATCCATTTTTTATCACTTCTGTCAACTCGGATAAACAGTGTCATTACACACATTCAGCTGAGAGACATGTTCACTCAGAACTTTTATCGTAGATCAGGGAGCTGAATACGATATTCTCTGTATCGTGGTGATCTGTTAAGCTGAAAGAAAGATAGCTTCCAGATGTGCAGGATGTGAGAGAGAAGAGGATGGGGGGGGAGAGAGAGAGAGAGAGAGAGAGAGAGAGAGAGAGAGAGAGAATTAAGCAGAAGGAGAGTAAAAGTAACTTCTGCCATCTAGATGAGCGTTTGATCTTCTCCCCCTCTTTCCCATTCCCCCTCTGTCCCTTTTGTGCTTTGGTTTTTCATGCTTTCCAATGAAATTATGTAAAGGTTAACGACTGTCTCAGGCACCACGTGGATTAGCCATTAAACGAAATCCCTCTCGATTTGGTGGCTTCGGCTTTACGCCGATCCATTCTTTATGCGGTTATTCACTCCGCTCAAACTAAATACCCTGAGTGCCAAATAAGGTCTAATAGATGGTCTAATAGACTGTCTGTTTCCTCTCTCTCAGATGGACAGAGGAAGACAGCGCTTGTCCACAGCTCTTCATCGTCCTCGGTGACCGAGATCGAAGAGGATTTCACCAGACACACGCAAAGCACCGTGTCCAAAAAACAGAACTGGGCCAAACTCAATTCCATCTCTCGAGATGTGGAGCAGCTCTCAAACCTGAGCTCGGTGTCTCAAGAACGTGAAAGCTGCTCAGACAAGGCCCAGGCTTCCAAACAGTCCTCTCTCAAGGAGAATGGGTTCGAGTGGAAATGGAAAGATCTGCATAAAGACAGAACGTACGGAAGAGCTTGCCGGGAGGCTCACATGGCCGACGGTGCTGACCTGGCCGAGACAGGTCTTCCAGAGTTAGTAACGCCTCCGGTCACGGAGTACTGCACCTCCTTAGGCATGGGTAAGCTCTCCGGTCAGGGAGTGTACCTTCAACACCTGGAGAGGAGTAGCCGAGCTTGGGTGCTGTCATCAGGAAAGACCCAGGCTCCGGATGAGGCCTACACAGCCTGCTTCACAGAGCGAAGGCGCGTGACTGAAAGCGAGAGCAACATTTGGTACAACCCAATCCCAGAGGAAGAGGACACTCGGGCGAGCGGAGGGAAGCTGAAGCTGAAGGAGAGGGAGAAGGATGTACTCGAAGATCCATGGAGAAGGAGAGAGACAGAGGGAGCACCAGATGAGCGGAGAGGTGAGAAATCATCCGGAGTCCAGTGAAGACCGAAAGTGTGAGCTGTAAAACGTGGAAAGAGCGCAGTGCAAGAACATCAGAGAGATTGTATTGAAATCGGTGGATTTCAGCTCCATTGGTTCAAGTCGTTCTTTAAAATATTTATGAACATATACCATGTTTAGTTTCATCGTGATGTCACCCAGTTTGTGTGTAGTTATGGGAAACCCTGTGGGCTTCTGTTAATTTTATAGGTTTTTTTTTCTCAGGGTTTCACAATCAGTGTTAATAGTCACTGTGCGCAGCGTAACAGGAAATAATTTGCATTCCATGCCTTTTAATAGTCTGTGGGAGATGTTCCTCACTGTAGCCCTGTCTGAGTTCTGCTATGAAATTCAAATTCATTTCAATGAATCAGTTGAAGGCTGAAGGTTTAGTTATGTGAGTCTAAAATGAAAAACATTTTTTATTCCTGTTTATTCCTGTTTATTCCTGTTTGGAACTTTTCCCACTTTACTCACTAACTTTACTTCTTCCCAAATAGGTAATGTATCCCTGTGTATATTTTTTTTATGAGACAACAGAGAAGAGGGGAATAAGATAATACACAGTAATTATTGGCACCCTCGAAAAGAATGGGCCAAATGTTGCAATGATTTAAACTTTCCACTCAAACAATAAAAGATACTACCTGCAGATGAGTGACAAATTAAAGGGAAAGGGAAAAAACAACATAAAGTTTCTAAGGTTTGGGTCACTTTGAGCCACTAGAACAGCTTTAATCCATCATGGCATTGATTCTAGACATCTCTGGAGCTGTACTGGAGTGATGAACCCTGTTCTTCTCAATTGGGTGGCAATCTGATGACTGAAGTGATTATTTCATGTAAAGACACAGAAAGACATTTCTCTGTGTCTATAAACAGCTTCTGTGAGAAACAATCTTGTAGCGTACTGAAATAATCCTGTAATTAATGTGGTTTAGCTTTTTCACATTAGATGAGTAAAGACAGTGGAATTGCTAGGAAGTACTGAGTTAATAACATTTTTTCAAACCATGTAAACTTACCAAGAAACTCCAAAGCGCACATTCTGGATATTTCAGCATTATTTTTACCTGCTTGTAGTTAGTTTAGAGTTAATAGTCCCTTTGGAGCATGTGTAATATTTTCTAAGCAAACATTTTTAATATTCTCTCGGTTTATTTTTTTCACAGATGTTCTTCAGCAATCTTGTCACCCCGATGCTCATTATCTGGGTGGCAGCAGCGGAGGTGCTAGTAGTATTGGTGAAGGTGCTATTGGGACTGCTAGCGGTTCAGCAGGCTCCTCTGGAAGTCCAGTAGCACAAACGAAAAGCTCAGGAGTAATCACGACCACCAGCAGCAGCA
This sequence comes from Ictalurus punctatus, assembly GCF_001660625.3. NCBI lineage: Eukaryota > Metazoa > Chordata > Actinopteri > Siluriformes > Ictaluridae > Ictalurus > Ictalurus punctatus. The sequence goes on from NC_030428.2 coordinate 23,532,858, forward strand.
TGATGGAGAAGATTAAATCCCCCGGCACAGTACGACGTCTCTCTATGAAAATGCGCAAGCTCCCAGAACTGCGGCGTAAGCTCAGTCTGCGCTCATCACGTAACCAGAGGAACGTTCAAGGACAAGGTGGTGGCAGGGATGCACCAGAGGGCGCCGACGAGGCCTCACCACCCAACGCGCGTAAAGAATCCTCGAACAATGTCATCAGCAGGTACCATCTGGACACCAGTGCTCCCGCAAGACCGAGGCGCCGATCGTCACGCATGCGTTCTGCTAGCAAAGGCGGTTATCTTAGCGACGGCGACTCCCCTGAGCTTCTGCCCAAACAGGATTCGAGTCAGGGTTTGACTGAGGGGTCTCACGGATCAGGTCAAGAGGCACAGGAGTCACCACAAGCTCCTCCACACCGCGGGTGGCAGGATGCAGTCGGGTCCTTCCGGCACTACTCGCTAGCAGAGCAGCCGAGGTCCGCCCAGAGAGTGTCAGGCCTCCTCACAGTGCATCTGCTCGGTGTCTCTGAACTCGTGCGATCTCGCACAGCGAAAGACGTCTTCTGTGCCATCCAGGTGGACGGAGTGACGCGAGCCCGCACCTCTTTGCTCACCTGCCAGGAGACGTCACTCCCGCTAAACCACACCTTCAACCTGGAGCTGGAGCGAGCGCGGATGCTAAAGCTAATCGTTCTCACACCGAGTCCTAACGCTGTGGACGGATCCACAGGCCCTAGTGGTCAAACACGCAACCGGGTATGCTGCCTCGGCGCAGTTGCAATTCCTCCTCTGTTTAAAGGTGAGGATTTCTGAGTGCATATTTTATTCTTAGCTGCATATTCATTCATCCAATCATTTATTTGTTTATTTAATTAGTTGTTATGATTTAATATAATATTTAATGTTTACTGAGCATGGCAGTATTAAGAGTAAAGGCCTCAGCATTCTTAATGCAGCGTTATAATAATGATAATGAGTCTTTATTAATCACATATACATTACAGCACAGTGAAATTCTTTTCTTCGCATACCCCAGCATGTCAGGAAGTTGGGGTCAGAGCACAGGGTCAGCCATGATGCAACGACCCTGGAGCAAAGAGGGTTAAGGGGCAGTGCTGGGGCTTGAACCCCCGACCTTCCAATCAGTAACCCACAGCCTTAACCGCCAAGCCACCACTTCCCGTTTTGTAGGAATACAGGCCATTTTGTATGAATGCTCCAGTCATGCAAGTGTTCATCACGTAACGTGTTCTTTTGCAAAGTGAGAGAAGCTTCCTCACGTCGATCACTTGCACTGCAGTTACGTCGTGTTGTTCGTGGAAGGCATCCGAACAATGTCTTCGCCTTTACGGTGCCTTTACGTCATGTTGGACTTTATGATAATTATCAGTTGGTGTCTTGTAAATACCATTCCTTTAAACTAAAACTTACTAGTTGGAATTTTATGATCTAATATGATTATCGAGGATGCCCCAAACGAGTGGAATAACGGAGCTTGATAAAACCGAATCCTGAATAAGACAATTACGGTTAATAATGTATTAAGATAATTACAGTTAATAAGATTAAGATCATTTCACAATTCATACACATGTTTGTTCTGCCCACTGCTGTCATTTCTAAGCACGAAGTACTTCTTAAATATTTTTTTTTAAACATTTTTAATTGACATCTTCTTGTCTTCATTTGGCAGATGTGTTTATGCAAAACAACTCAAGTGATGCAGCGTCAAAATCCGAGAGCTGATCAAGGAAAATCCGATCCAAAAATAGAACTGTTAAAGGCCTGATATTTGTGCTGCAAGCTTAGGTTTCCCTCCAGTAAGATAGTTGTAGTTGAGCTGTAAACACAATGGCTGGCTTCATGCAAAGACCTGAATGAAGTTATTCTGATTTCAGATTCCAAATGAACCTTTTATATATTTACTCTAAACGCAGCAATATGTTAAATCTCCATTTATGTTACGTGTAATTTGACTCAGATGTATAGAAATTATACTTGGTGTCAGCATTACCATAGCAACAAGCGTGTGAGTTTTGGCAGAGCCTGTTTTGTTTAAGGTATTAGCCGGTATTAGTCATCTCGCTTGTACTTAATGGTGTCAATAACCAATTAAACGAATTTCCTTATTGCTTTATACAGGAATCTTAAAATGATTAACATGGGCTTCATAGGAGGAATCAAGACTTGCGTATTATTAAATAGATCACGCACTTCTTTTCGAAGTATTATGTGTATACACAGCGATCTTTTATGCCAACTGAGCTGTCAGCTTTCTTCACTTTCTCATTTTTCATGGAACCATAAAAGTGCTAGTGTTCAGCTCGGATTTACAGGGTGAAAGAGGAACAGGACTTTTTACTGGCTCTCGTGTCTGTTAGTGAGTTTATGTTCCCTCCGATTTGGCCCCCTTCTGCCCTTCTGGTTGTTTATCTTTACCCCCTTTCTCCCTCCCTCCAGCCTCCCGGACTCAGCAGCTGTGTGTGAAGCTAGAGCCGAGGGGTTTGCTGTATGTGAAACTGACTCTGTTGGAGCAATGGGAGGTGCCGACACCCCGCCTCAGCGAGCTGCCACCCCCCTCTGTATTCGGCGTGGAGCTGCGCCGCCTGGTGGAGAAAGAGGCCTGCGTTCCCAAAGTGCCTCTCATCATTCAGAAATGTGTGGCTGAGATTGAAAAGCGGGGACTCAAGGTAAAACTTTAGCTATATATGTGTTTGTTTTGTTAAAACTTCATTTAAGATTAACTTCAGATGAATTTTCCGGTTTACAAAATTGTGGAATGTCATATTTTTATGCATGTTTGTAGACAATTATTAAGTGTATACTGTTTAACTGTTCAGTGTGTTTGGGCTGAAAAATACACAATAATTCTAGTACAGTAAAAAGGGGTAGGATTGAGACTATAGTGACTGACCAAATTAAATGTGTTGTGTTGGAAACTTTTTCACGTTAGCATGTCCAATGTAAACTTAGCAATTGTTCATCACAGAGTCTAACTTCATAATTACTTATGGCACTGATTCTCAAAATAGGGTCTGTAAAGTATAGCACGGGGGGTCTGCGATTCGTTTAATTTAGTTACAGCAGTGAAAATCCCAACCCATTGTTATCAAAGATGTTATGTTTATTATTGAGCTCTTCTAGTTATTAGCCACTCTGATGGTTCACTTTGAATTGAATGGGTTTAATCCAAACCTCAATAACTACTCAAAAACAAGTGGTCTATTAATAATGTCAGCTTGACTCTAATGTTTTGTTGAGGGGAATGTTTAGGAATTTAAAGGTCCATGGAGTTCCTGGGTACAAGATGCTTGAGAACCCATGGGTTATACCATAACATGGGAAAAACTCGTTTCTAGCTGCAACTGTGTTGAAATGAAACCATGAGAACGGCTTATCATCTGCTTAGACAAATATACAATGATGCATACTAGAAATGTGGAAAAATAAAATGAGTGTATTTTTGTTAAAGTATCTGTTAAGATGAATCAAAATATTTTTTTAATCATAGACCTGGTGTAAACACAATAACTATTCCTATTTAACTATGTCAGTTGCTTTTTTGGGTATTTTTGGGACCCCTCACTGGCCATTATTCTTACCGAAAAGACCTGACTGTTATCAATGACCTGTAATGTGAGCTCTCTAAGCAGGCTGATCTAAAAGCTGTGTGTGTGTGTGTGTGTGTGTGTGGGCGTGTGTGTGTGGGTGTGTGTTGTTTAGGTTGTGGGTCTGTATCGTCTCTGTGGCTCTGCTGCTGTTAAGAAGGAGCTGCGTGATGCGTTTGAGAAGGACAGTGCGGCCGTCACTCTCACTGAAGAGCTGTACCCTGACATCAATGTCATTACTGGTGAGTTCAAACACACACACACACACACACACACACACACACGAATACCCACAGCTTCCTCAGTGTGAAGTGTCAGAGTGCTGTGTCTGCAGGCATTCTGAAGGATTATCTGCGTGAGCTTCCATCGGCGCTCATAACACGGACTCTGTATGAGGTGGTGCTGGAGGCCATGTGTGTGAGACCGGCGTGCAGGAATGACGACACACACAGATCTCACAACACTGTCGCCCTGCTGCAGTGTCTGCCTGAACCAGAGAGGGTACTGCCTGTCTGCCTGCCTGTCTGTCAATCTGTGTGTGTCTGAGTTAATTGTGTGTGTGAGTCTGAGTTGAGTGTGTGCGCATGTGTCTGAGTTAATTGTGTGAGAGTGTGTGTATGAGTGTGTGTGAGTGTGTGAGTCTGAGTTAAGTGTCTGTGTGTGTGTCTGAGTTAAGTGTGTGTGTGTGTGTGTGTGTGTGTGTGTGTGTGTGTGTGTGTGTGTGTGTGTGTGTGTGTGTCCCTGCACTCCATTGCGCACATGAGTGTGTGTGTTTTTAATGACAATACACCTGTATGTACTCGTCAATTTAGGGAACTGGCACAGCATTGACAGAGTGTACGTTTGCTTTCACATGCTTGATGAAATAACTCTGTGTGTGTGTGTGTGTGTGTGTGTGTGTGTGTGTGTGTGTGTGCGTGTGTGTGCGTGTTTGCACTCCCTCCAGGCCACACTATCCCTCCTGTTGGATCACCTTAGTCTGGTAGCTTCCTTCAGCGACTGTAATCTGATGACATGCCAGAACCTTGCTGTGTGTTTCGGCCCAGTTCTGCTCACTCCGACGCAGGACTCGTGGAAAGGGGCGGGGCCTGGCACTTTCCCATCAGCCCCAGCAGGACCTGGAAGCAGCCTGGGAGGAAGAAGCTTCCCACAGCAGAGTATGGAGATGGCCAGCGCTGTGGACTTCAAGCGGCACATCGAGGCTCTGCACTATCTGCTGCAGCTCTGGCCGAGTGAGTGAGAGCTTCACATCTTCTTTCACTTCACGTCTTTCACCGCATGTTCCTAAATTACACACTGACAGTTCGCCTACATTTTAATAACATACACACATACAGACACACACACACACACACACACACACACACACACACAAAACTGCTTATTTATTGGTGGCCTGCTTTCAGACCCTCTCACCAACATGAGTGTTAATTGGTAAAGCATTCCTTAAACACTTCATGCCTGTCAGCAGTAATGGCTGCCATTTTTAATCCTGCCTCATGCATCATGTGTCGTACACACAGCTGGACTTTGAGCTTCTCTTTCCAGCTGTGGAGAATTTGTACAGCAGATCAAGCGCAAAATATGTTCAGTCTCTGTGTGTGTGTGTGTGTGTGTGTGTGTGTGTGTGTGTGTGTGTGTGTGTGTGCGTGAGTGCTAATGCGATTATACACATTTTATCTGTACCAGTCATAATAGTAAATACTTTCCAGCTGTTTGTTTGTATTCTTTCATTTCAGTCTTTCATTATCTTCTCATTGTTGTGATTATTGTAGATGCTTTCCTCCTTTTAACAAAAGAATTCTACTACAGTTCCAACAGGAAGCGTGACCGATCGATCACCCTACCGTTCAGAGGATGAAGAGGCTCCTTCTCGTCCCTCCCATAATTCCCTGCAGCGTTGTCCTCAGCGCTCGGCGTTACGCGTGGAGCTGCCTTTACCACAGGACGTGGCAGTGGTGTCGCGCAGGGGGCGTGGCCGTCTGGAAAGCCCACCCTGTAATCGCTACGCTGGTGACTGGAGCGTGTGTGGGCGGGACTTCCTGAGCAACGACGACGCAGATTACGACGAGGTGGCAGGCAGCGAGAGCGACGAGGAGAAGAAGAAGGACTGGGCGTACACGGACGATTTTGCGCTGGACTTTGACGCGCCGTTTACATGCAGACTTAGTCTGAAAGACTTTGATAACCTAATTTCAGATCTGGAGCGTGAACTCGCCAAACAGATCAACATCTGCCTCTGAGCACCGCCTCCACGTAAACCCCCGTATCTGCACTGCGCTCAGGTCATTCAGCAGGAACTACAGAATTAAATATGTGCTACAGTTAGCTCAGACAGTGTTGATCAACCAAGACATGAAGTGCCTCTAAATATAGAATCTGCTTTATTTGTATTTTTTTATTTTTTTTTTTTGCTCTCAACCTACGAGGATAATGTAATTCCATACATTTCCAACATAATGGAAATTCCAGTTTAGTGGTGTGAAAAACCTCAAACTGTCCAAAAAAACAAAAACCTCTGCAATAATCTCAAAACAGACTTGCATATACAGTCAGGTCCATAAGTATTTGGACAGTGACCATTTTGTCATTTGCCTCTGTACACCACCACAATGGATTTGAAATGAAGCAATCAAGATGTGATTGAAAGAATTTCAGCCTTAATTCACGAGGTTTAACAAAAATATTGCATTAACCGTTTAGGAATGACAGGTTTCTTTGTTTGTTTGTTTGTTTTTGTTTGTTTTTACAGTCCCTCTATTTTCACAGGCTTAAACGTAATTGCACAGTTGACTGATAAGCAGTTTCATGGCTAAATATGGCCTGTTTACTCATTAAGGGGATAAAAGTTCTGGAGATGATTCCAAGTGTTAAATTTGCATTTGGTACAGTAGCCGTTCTCAATATGCGGTCCGAAGAGGCCTTGATGCAAGTGAAGGAGGCTATCGTTTAGCGGAAAGAAAAGAAAAAAAAAGACCTATCGGAGAGATGGAGTGGCCAAATCAACAAATTGGTGCATTCTTATGAAGAAGGAAAGCACTTATGTACATTATGAAGCTTGTGTCAATTTCCAGCTACTGTACATATGGACCTGATTGTGTGTGTGTTAATACTTTACAGCACATTGTTATGTTTTTAAAAATTGATAAAAGGACCTCACAGATCTAAAAACAGTCATATCAGCCGCCATCTTGAAGCATCAGACTCCCCTTTATGGTGTGGCACAAAAACAATTGAAGGCTTAAGGGTACTTTTGAATGATTTGGATAATATAATTCACAATTGAATATTATTTAGGCAAACGTTTAGGCACAGTGCTAAACCGGAGGCTATAAGTTTTCCCTGCTTGTTAGGTACATGAGTCTTAGAGTAGCGCCAGTAGTGAAAACCTGAAGAGGCGAGCTTCAGACACCTTCATGTCTTGGCTGATTGGTGAAAGGGATTCAAACGTGGATTATGCACATAATTTTATATATATAAATGTCCTGATGATGGAAAAATGTACTGCAGATACAGGTGTTCATGTGGGTGGTTTAATGATGAAGGTTGACGATAAGCAGGTTCTTCTGCTTTAGTGAAGTGTGAAGTTATATTTAATAGAATGCCCAGACAGAGGTGTGTAGGGCAAGTCAAATCCTGCAGAGTCTCAGGAGCACAGAGGTTAGTTTTCATTCCCAATACAAACACAATACAACACACATGATTGGTGTAAAAAGGACCGAGTCGTAAATTATCTTCCTAGGGTTAGGGTTAGGAGCTTTTATAACTTCTGGTCTGATGTCGTTATAATTGCATTAATACTCAAAATCATAGTGTTACACCCCCGCTCCTTAAAATACCACAATCATCTCTGCTTTTATGGTCAGGATTCACTAACACTGCAGTACTGACGGCACTTAGTATACTATTTTATTCTACGGCATTTTATTCTACATTGCCTGGGGAGTTTCCTAGCAGTTTGAAGTTAAATTATAACATGTCGCTTAACACAGCGCTCGCTAGAGGGCGCAATCTCGTCTCAGATTATTAGTACAGATTATTAGCTCTGTTTAAGGAGGGAAAAAAACATGCAACAGTTCCGTTTAGAAATAAATTATTTGTAACACAGTACTACCTTCAGGTCTGAGAGCATCAAAACTGCGTTAATACTCAAAGACGATGTGGATGGTCATACCCTGTTCCTTTCAGGAGGCAGCTGCTTACAGTAGACGGATTTCCATTTGGAAAGCAGAATAAGGAAAGCTAATTACTAAGGTTCATTTGTAGGCTTGATCACATTTATCCTATTACTACATTGATATGAAAGGCAGTTATTTAACACGAGCAGACTTGTGAGATTGTTTATTCACTGAAATAATAGTACGTTCCAGCTCAAAGTGTTTTATTTCTCTTATACAAGAGGAATTTGCTAACACTAGCCATTTTTATTCATTAAAGAATAAAAATGTATCCATTTGTGAAGTGTCCCAAGAGTCAAGTTAGTTCCTGTTATCACTTATATTAGAGCAGCTATAATGTGAACAACAGTCATTCCTTCACCAGCCTCTTTCTTTTTCTGTCTCGGAGTAAATCCGACATGCGGCTTATCGTGTTACAAAAACTGTGTCTGGGTCTCTGTCCCCTGTCATTCACAGCAACACCAGCCAATCTCAGGTGTCTGTGAGCTCCTGGGTGTGTAATACGGCAGATAGAGCTTTCTTCCAAGTGTGTTACACAGACTTATTGCAAGGTTGCTCCACAGCAAGGTTGAATTCTCGAATCTGATTGGGCAGAATGTGTGCATTATTTTTGCATAACAGCACGATTTGGACAGTAGTTCCAGCTATGTCATGAACGATAAGTGAATTTCAATGCGTTTGTCCGAATTTTTGTTTTTATAGTAACAGCTTTCCTTTGAGGGTGTTACACAACCCTGAAGTTGTAGTTGCAGTTGGCTGGCTTCATATGTCTCTGGAAGAAGCGTGTGTTAACTTGACCCTGTCCGGGGAGAGTTAACTTGTTTTTTCGGGGGGGGGGGGGGGGTGATCTGTTTACCTATGCAGCTGCCTCCTAATAGTTAAAAGTGATTTGTGAGATTTCTGCTCATCTCCACAAATAAAGATGTTTCAGTTAGGCTCTTTTTCAGCAGCAAAAATTTCTGAACAATCTCCTCTTCTCTACTTATGGTCCGCATTTACACTTCGTTACTGACTTATTTGTATCGTCTCCAAATTGTTACGGCTAAATCTGGATTTTCCATACATGACTAGTGATCTAAAACAGCAGGAAAGCCTGTGCAGTGCCTATTTATGCACGTCTTCTTTCCCCTGAAATAACTCTTCCCATCCAGTGTGACCCGCCAGCGGCACTTGGGCCAAACGTTATGTAAAGTTTTCCACTGGGACATTCCGTTACTAGTCAAGTCTTAATGCTTGGGATGCTTTACCCGTTCTGTTCCTGAGTTCGGAAAGATTGCCTTTTATTCTCATGCTGATGTGTCTATGAGCCAGCAGAAAGGCCTAGGAATTTTTGGTCTCTAGTGATGCCCCCTAACCTCTGAGCTAGCAGTCAGGTGTTTGGATTCCTGTAATATTCAGTATTAGAGGCGAAACTGCATTTTTGCTTTCGTTTAGAAGGATTAATTACTTAATTTGCACAGTTCACATTGAGCTTGTCAGCATTTCAGCAAAGAAGAACGAATGAGCAAATGAAGAATCCACATTTGCAGGATTATTTAGCCTCAAAAACAAGCACAACATGGATCAGGACACACACACACACACTACTTTCTAAAAACTTCCAGACCAAAGACACGTTTGATGGTTGTTTTGCACTTCTGTATTGCGTATATGGTTATATGATGTTGCTGCTTACTTGTTCGAGTGCAGTACACGGTGTTGCCGTTGCTGGTGTAGCACTGTTTCTTTAACATTTGAGCACGGTACATATGTTTATCCGACTGTGATTTAGTTAATGGAAGAAAAAAAAAGGATATACGGAATACAAAGGCCATTATCGAGCAAAGGTTTGCTCATCATGCAAAAATGTTGTAATCATTTTTATTCTATTTGTTGTTCTATACAGTATTATTTTGTATTGCACATTTACAGCAAGCACTTATTTTTTTTTCTGTGTATTATGCCTGTTTACTAGTGTTAAAAAAAAAAACTTAAATTGGTACCTTTTAAGTACCCTTCAGTGTTAACCAAATACAAATAAAAGCACAGTGTTATAATTCCTAAACGAATTTCTCATGTCATAATGATTAAAGCAGTATTGTATTCAACATTTGGAAATGTGTACTTTTTTTGTAAATCCTACTTTAAATACTTTGTGATTGTATTTTTGGCTCTCTTTAGCCAGTAGTGCTTTTTTTTTTCCTCAATCATCTCAATCATCAGTGGGAATTATATTTCATTATTTGACGCTTCCAGGAACATGTCAGTGGGTTTTTGAGTGTTTGAGTGGTCTGCAGTCCTTAAATCTAAACCCTGTTGAACATTTTAAGGATTTGTGCGTTTGGCTTCATGAACAACTGGAATACTGGACTTTTTTCCAAAGGTCAGTCTTCTCCGTCTCATACTGGATATCACCCACAATGTGCTGAGTGAGAACAATGTAGATCACATGTAGATATGTATATAATCATGTAGTCTCAACCAGATGAAAATTGTTTAAAGTACCTTTTCTTTATATAATGATTGCAGTCCCAGTATATACAATCTAAATCATCTAATTAGGCTCTTCATAAGTATCATAACCATGCAGACCCTGTACCTTTAAGAACATATATGCAGTAGTCTAATTCAGTATAGTACCTGGTAGTTTGGTACTGAAGGTAACTAGGAGGACAATGTATTTATTTCATGTAGTTCAATCACACAGTCCAGTTTATCATTATTCTTTGATAGATTTGAACTAAACACTTGAGGTGGCGTTACACTGGTTCACTGACATTTAGCCCAGGGACTGAAGAGATCTGACGCTGCCTGCGTTCCTCCTTGTCACTCTCCTGCAGGGGATAAGAGGAAGGAAGTGTTAAATCTGCACTTGTCAAAAAACTGTATTTGTTTTAACATGCATCTCAATATTTGATCTAATATGTATACTATAAGTATTAACAAAGTATTAATTTACAAAACGCTTCAAGACTGGAACCTGGACCCAAGACTGACCTAATTCATCTTAGTTTATGGTGGTGTAAAAGACAAAATTCCTGCTTCCTCCAATCACTGATCTCTATTCTTCGCAACGACCAATCACTGATCACTATTTACCCAATAATCCATCACTGATCACCATTATTCCCAACAACCAATCACTGATCACCATTATTCCCAACAACCAATCACTGATGACCATTATTCCCAACGACCAATCACTGATCACTATTTACCCAATGATCAATCACTGATCACCACTGTTCCCAACGACCAATCACTGATCTCTGCTCTTCCCAATGACCAATCACTGATCACTATTCTTCCCAGCGACCAATCACTGATCACCACTGTTCCCAACAACTAATCACTGAACACCACTGTTTGTCCATCCCACACACGTCTTTATTCTTTTGCTTTAAACTCTCGTCCTGGCTATATTTACAAGTAATAAATTTGAGCGATTCCATTTCCTTTAGAATATTTCCCGACTACACAGTACCACTGCTTCTTTTTTGTCTGCATTCTTGATAGCAATTATAGCATTTTGTAAATATGTAAATAGTTTGTTTGAGCCATGTCCAAAGATGTCAATAAGAAACAAGTTATAATCTCAGAATTATTTTTCTATTCTTATAAAGCTCTATTCGATTTGTTGCTTCAGAAAAATCTTCCTTCTTCATGTATCACATTTCTATATGCAAATGGTCATATAATATGCCACATTACAGAAGAAAAATGTGTTCTGCATGATGTTAGCTTGCTAACTGTGTTCTTTCATGCTGTGGTGCAAAATGAGACCAGTTAGTACAAAATTACTTCACACTTTGTGTTCAACAAAATACAGTTCATCATCTGGCTCTTGTACTGTACTGTAGCTGTTGATTGTTTCGCAAAGAATTCGATCATTCCTAAAACTCAAGATGAGCTGGTTATTGAGCACACTCACGCTGGTTTGCGTTTCTGAGAAAAGATTGGTGCATTCTGGCTTTTAGTCGGCTGCGGAACCCTACAGGGAGAGGAAATGTGAATGTAGTGTTTACAAAGTAGTGTATTTGTAGCTCAATCTATTAGCCTTGCTTAAAAAAGACGCAATAGTATAGGTTACTTAATTGTTATATATATATATATATATATATATATATATATATATATATATATATATATATATATATATATATATATATATATATATATAGACACACACACACATTGTGTGTGTATGTGTGTGTGTGTGTTCACCTCTGCCTCATGTGGTCCAAGGAATTCTGGGTAACAGAGGTCTGGCAGGGTGTGTTCTGTTCACTCATAGCTTTTTCCTGTGACATAAACATGCAACTGCATCCTTGGCCTTGTATGTATCAGTTTTTTTTATTCATATTATCTATGTGTGTTTAGTATATCATCTTTTTTCTCTGTCCTGTTGTATATGTGTGTGTGTGTGTGTGTGTGTGTGTGTGTGTGTGTGTGTGTGTGTGTGTGTGTGTACCTGTTTTTTCACCCTCGGCTCACTGTGCAGCTTTCGGTCCTGTTGCAGTAAAGCTATTCTGTCTCTCACAGGCCACACAAAAAAGATCTTATGCACACCACACATGGCTGCATGCAGCTATAGAAACACACACACAGAGACACATAATAGCATGTAAAAGTCGTACATTTCTATGGACCAGGAACTACTCAGGAGGAGCTTGGCATATTGCAGATCGTAGATCGTTCCAACACAAGCTTCAACTTTCTCTCATTATTTTCAGTTTATTATTTTCAACTTGCGCCTGTTTTTTCGCTCAGTGCTCTGACACAACTGGCAAGCTGTGCATGTGTGTTACCTGTGCTCTGACTCTGTGCTGCAGTTTGAGTTCCTGTATAGTGAAGGAAGCTCTCCTCTGGTGTGTATCCTCCTGGAAAAAACCAATGACCTCTCTGGAGTCCTGCGGAACAAATAAACACACAAGCAAAGCTGATGCAACTTGTGTATTTCACCAGATGAAATATATGTGTGTGTGTGTGCATACATGTGTGTGTCTACCTGAATGGTTTTGCTCAGGTGTTTGATGTTCTCGGTCTGGAGAAGTCGGCGTGTGAGGAAACCTCGGGCTACAGCGGTCGGACAACGTGCTGCCTTCTGCCGTTCCTGAAACTAAATGAAACTAAAATAAGTAGCATGAATACTTTTTGATCTTATCACTTCAGAAATGTGATTCTGTGTCTGTGTGAGCTAGTTAATAACCACAATTCTTTACAAATACATGTGACACCTACATAATTTTCTGCAATAGAAATAAGCCTGCGGTAGAAGAAGGATGTTATGTAAAATTTATACTTTATGATGTGTAATTTTTAAAAAATGACATTAATGTACTTCTTCAAGCTGTAGTGTTTACTGTATCCTCTCTCTCTATCTATCTAGTTCTTTACAAATGTAGAAAAGATATCAGATTAACGGTACACATACACTACCGGTCAAAAGTTTGTGGACACTGGACTGAAATGTTTCTCATGATCTTAAAAACCTTTTGATCTGAAGGTGTGTGATTAAATGTGTGAAATCGGTGTTGTAGATAAAAAATATAATTGTGTCAACATATTCGTTTCTTTCATTAGAAAACTAATATTTTATTTACAAAAAAATCTTTTTTAAAACGAACGACTCCGCGCAAAATTTTTGGAAAAGCAGCCGATAAGACTCCAGTGTCGGTGGGAACTCCTTTAATACTGTTTAAAAAGCATCTCAGGGAAATTCCTCAAGAATTTGGGTGAGAAAACGCCAAGAATACATTTCTGGAAATTCTAGGAAAAAAGGGCGTCTACTTTGAAGATGCTAAAATACTTTTTTTATCACGACATAATTCCCATAGTTCCATTTGTGTTACTCCAGAGTTTTGATGACTTTATTATTATTCTAAAATGTGGAGAAAATGTGTGTAAACTTTTGACCAATAGTGTATGCTGTTTACCCCAATTACTGGGCTAAAATCTGGAAGTTTTATCTAATATCTGACCATTTTCATGCCGTTATGCTGTTTACATGATCGCTTGATTAATCTGGTAATGATTCAGTTGTGATTGCGTTATTAGTATGCATGTAAACAAACTCAGCTTGAAATTGTTTCTTCTATTCAAGCCTTTTTGCAGACCAGGACATTTGTCTATATAATAATAATCAATTATTTGGGACATTTTTACAAAGAATTTTCTATCAGACAATAGAAAAGTGCACAGACGGCCTGGATTTTTACTCTCATCAAGAAGTACTGATTCTATAAATACCTAAATTCAGAGAAGCCCCCAATCTTATACCCCTCGCTCCTTTTTCCTGGTAAACCAGTTTTACATGCCCTGCATGTGCATACGAGAATCTAACAGACCCTCCATATTCATTATTCAATTATTCAAATGCTTGCCCTGTGTTCACCACTGACTCTGATTTTTCCAATGAGAATTTTACAAAAGGATGTTATATAAAGTGTGGGCTGTCTTTAATCCAAGGTTGTGTGATGGATGGGACCTGTTGGTGGTGCTGTGTCTCTTGGTCCTGTGTTTTAAGTATGTCTGTGAGTTGGAGAGTGTGCTGTTCTTTCAGATGCTCACATGGTATGTCTAATACCTGGACATCACCTACAACAGAACACAGGTTATGGAAATGTATTCATTTAATGACATGTACTTAAAAGAAAACATTTGTAACTGAATTATAATCTTTAACTGTACAAATGACCCGACACTTATAGTAGCGTTCACAATTTAAATAACTAATTTCTGTCCTATGCTATATTTCTGCGTAGCAATGGCGCCCGTACTGGTCGATTGGGTTAGGTTTCTAGTTAAGGCGAGTAAGGTGACTTGATTGTACTGAGACAAATACACCGCTGCAACCAGAGTGAACGTATGAGTGTAAAGTGCTTAATCTTTGTCAGGTTTGAGAACACTGCGAGGTGGGAATACACCCTGGTTACATCATAAGCACCATGCACACACATTCACACAATCATTCAGACCTAGGCCAATTTAGTGTAAGCCAATTGACCCACCAGCATGTTTTTGGGAAGTGAGAGAAAACTGGAGAACTCAGATGAAACCCCTGCATATAGATACAGAGGAGCATACAGAGGAACTCCACAGTAACCCAAGTTCAGACCAGGATCAACCCGGGGCTCTGGAGCTGTGAGGGGGCAACAGTACCCACTGCACCACCATGCCACCACGTGAAAAAAATATATTTTATACTATTCAGAAAACAAAAATTCTACAAATTCTGCCATGTACTGTGTGTTACAGAAAAAGACGTGACAAATTTTATGAAAATCATTGCAAGTCTATGAGACACACTCATTTATAAGGACTGTGCTCCAGTATGTATATCTGTGACATGAAACTACAACAAGCACATAACTAGACTCTTCTTTGTGTTTGCTCTAATTCTCACTAACCTACTGTTTTATCCTGGAGGAAATCAGCTGCAGCCAGGTGCTGCTGGTTCATTCTGTTCTGTGGACATCTTACCAGCTCCAGCTTGTGTCTGACGAAGGTTTCTGAGGCTTCAGAGGCTGACCTGATCTGTGGCCTGAGCAGTGTCAGGGACGGACTCTCCACATCGTAGGACTGATTGAGCGGAGCTGAAGGGAAGCGCTGACGGGTGGTACAGTGGTTATTCTGGGTTTTCTTTTTTTTAAGGGTCTCTGGTTGGGTTGGGTTTAGCACACCAGTTGGTCTGCTCAACGTTAAGCTCCTGGGAGTGGAAGAGGTGAGTAAATTACAACTTGTCTTTTTTAAGTCAGAGCAGCTGCAGTTCCACTCCACACCAGAAGATGCTGATAAAGCTGACTGTTCTACTGAGATTGTCGCTCCTCGGTTGAAGTTTTGAAATGTTTTTTTAAAGCGATGAGGATGGACCTCTGACTCATTAATGGGAACGGCGATGAGCATTTTGCACGAATGGTGGTCCGGTGGACTCGGTAACTGGGCGTACGAGCCCATTATACTAGCACAAATAGAAAGACCAGTCAGTGATAAGTCAGGTGAGGTTGTATCAACATCAGAGCTACAATCCAAGCAGTTACTACACTTCATTACCGGTTGATGCTCCAGCGTTCGACAGCCTTCCTTCTCCCTATCAGTGTCAGGCTCTTCCCTTTCCCTTTTCTTGCCACTTTGCATCTCTGCATATCTCAAATCCTCACTTCCTACTTGAATCCCTCCAATACAGCCTGGCTGAATCTCTTCCTCTCCTTTTTCCTCTCCTCTTTTCCTCATTCTCTCCATCTGGCTGTTCAGTAGCCGTAGGGTCTCCTTCCGCAGTGCAGTACTATTTAAGAAGAGGCCGGTGTGTGGCTGCTGCTCTATTTGTGTTCTTTTGGAACATGGGGATTCTACAGCTTGGGAAACGTCATCATCCTGCACCTTTCGCAACTGCAAAGGAAAGAAAATGTTAATTGTAGATCATGAAATACAATTTGGAGGTATAATTCGCATCTGTGTAGTAGGAGGCAGTATACACCTAACATGTGGGTCAGTGAAGAAACGTTGCAAGGAAATTCACTACCATGTTATACCACAAATATCCCAGATATCCCACAAAATGGATCTGTCAGAATATAGGCAGGGAAAAAGTAACGCTTCGCTGTTTCTCAAGTTTTGCTGTGGCTGCTATGGTTTGTGAACAAACTACAAGCCAGTCATAATAAAGGTGCAGGGATTTGTTGAATGTAGGGGAAAATGTTGCATATTTGTTTAGTTCTCCGTCAGAGATACAGTCCTTTATGTGTGGTAGCAGAGACAAGAGGTAAGATAGCTGGTGCGTAAAGTTGTGTGAGCCCTTGCAACCCTAAACGCTTTGTTTTTGTGCCGAACATTGTTTAATTCATGAGTTAAGACACCCCATAGGATTAGTCCAAGAAATGTAATTATTTACATAATTTATCATTTGGATGTGTTGCTTTACCAAGTAATAAATACGTTACCATTTACCATTTACTTAAACGTCATTTGTTTCAGCTCTTGTCACAAAGTTATACAGGAAATGAACCTGCACTCGCTCACCTGTCGCTTTGTGGACTGATCGTGTGAACGCATTATTATTGTGACTGCCTGTTCTAGCTACAGTCGCTCTGTTGTTCTTCATATTAAGACAGGAAAACCAATCAAATTCTACCATACTATCCACGATTTATATAAACCAGACATAGGTCTCAGATCCCCTACGGCTGTGCTATTGATAGTGGTCCAGCAAAACGAAAGATGCCTAGTCTTGTTGTTAATTGCTGTAAGTCGTTAGTAGTCATTACTCTGATTGTGTGAGGTATATTCTGATTATATGATCCAAGGTTCATTTGTTTACCCTGGAAAAGCAAAGTTAGGCCAATGGGACACAACGGGGAACAAGTTGGAAAAATGTGGATCGGTGGAGGTAGTCCTTGTGTCAAGTCATTTTGAATCCTTACAATCCTTAAGAATGTGCTACTAAAGAATAGCCACTAAAGAATAGTGCTTTGTGTTATGTTTGTGAATTTATAGCTAAATGGGTTTTTTAAAAAAAATCTTTACAGACCCATAATTATAGCTCTTTTTTATATATATATATATATATATATATATATATATATATATATATATATATATATATATATATATATGTGTGTGTGTGTGTGTGTGTGTGTGTGTGTGTGTGTGTGTGTGTGTGCTTATAAAATTTAATCAGGGCTTAAAAGAGAGAACTTTTCAAGGCCAGAAGAACTAGTTTATGCCTGACCACACCAGGAAGTAGTATGGTATGTTAAGGACATTAAACATAAACATGGATGTTGGCGACTCTCACCAGATGGCTCACTAAATGGACTGACTATCCCACATCTGTTACTTACACTCACCAATTAGTGCATCAGTTTGAGTTTGTGCATAATCTATCCTGCTGAGTGTAACACTGAGCACATGTACTGTACTGAGCATGTGAAACTGTCCAATAAAAAGCATAGAAGCATGGAAAGCATAGTCCCCTGAATGTTTTACAAGCCATACAAATGTCTGAGGCCACAGACTTTAGGAAAAGTGTGTTTAGAAAGTTCAGTACACTGGGTTTAGTGTGCGTTCAGTAGTAAGTGTTGAGTGAGGTATGGAGATGACCTGTACGTGTTTGATGATGTCCTGCACTCGATCGAGCAGAGATCTGAACGTCTGTGTGTGTCTCTCACACTCTCTCTGCGCTGCCCTCTGTCTCTGTTCAGCCATCTCGGCACGCTGCTGTTCACTGAGCTACACACACACAAAACACACATAAAACACACAGACCGAGTGAATTACTCACCTGCATTATAGGTTTTTATCACAATAATTTGCAACAAAGTGTTGCTTTTTATAAATTGCTAAATCTTTGCATGTTTATGTGCATTATGTGCATCATTTACTGCAGGAAAGTACAATTAATCTTTTGTAATTTTGAAATAAGGCACCTTGTTTAAGAAACTGTTTCACTATGTTGATCTTGTATATAAGGGTTGCCATATAACACCATGATTAAATAACAGCGAAACATTGTAAGATCTATGTGATCACTGTACGTCCATGACAACACACACACACAGCTCCTCTAACTGAAGTCCCCCTGATGGATATGGCGCATTGCTATATATAGATATGCTGTATGTACTGTATATCTCTGTATATCTATACATACCGTGCTGTGCAAAAGTATTTTCCCCCATCCTGATTTGTTCTGTTTTTATGTACATCTCACACAAAGTTTTTTCAGAACCATATCTCCCTGCAGTTATTGCCTGGTAACTAAGCAGGGTTGAGCCTGGCCAGTACCTGGACGGGAGACCTCCTGGGGAAAACTAAGGGGACACTATACTGTAAAAACTGCACCATCTTTCGGATGAGATGTTAAACTGAGGTCCTGACTCTCTGTGGTCATTAAAAATCCCAGGACACTTATCATAATAAAGTAGGGGTATACAATGGTGTCCTGGTGAAATTCCCCCACTGGCCCTTCTCTATCACGGCCCCCTAATAATCCCCATCTCTGAATTGGCTACCTCACTCTCTCCTCTCCACTAATAGATGGTGTGTGGTGGGTGTTCTGCTGCACTATGGCTGCCGTCGCATCATCCAGGTGGATGCTACACATTACTAGTGGTCCTTGGACACTAGTGGACATTTCCTCCTCCATACAAGATAAAACAAAGGCAACCGGAGTAAACACGAAACACAGTTTTTAAATGATAATGCTATTTATTGAGGCAAAAAAGTTATCCAATACCAAATAGGTCTGTGTGAAAATGTATTTGCCCCCGTAGTTACTAAAGGTGGCACAACCAGATTTTATTATTTATTTATTATTAAAGTTAGCACGTGTCTCATATAAGCTGTTACATTTAGATCACTACAGTGATTTATTGCACACAAGACCACTCAACCCTGCATCCCATAATAATAAGTGCTAGCAAATAGTGGGATCATGTAGTGCATTTCATTTTATGGAGCATTCATTTCTCAAAGTGATTTAGTATTTTAAATAATGTGACAGTTCTAGCAGTAATTTTGGGGGGGAAAAAATAGGTTTATGTGCATTCAACTACTCTATAAATAATATAGATAATACAATATAAATAATGGTTGGTGAAAAACCTCCTATGACCCCATCAGCGTCTCAGACGACCCCACGTGTTTTGATCTTTAAGGTACATTATGTAAAATTGGGCGTGGGGGGTTGTTGAGTTGTTGAGAGGGGATCCGTAGTGTCTGTAAAATGACTTGACAGTAGGCGCAAGCTTTCCGGACCAGAATTCAGAGCAGAAAACAGGTTTTCTCACTGACTTTATACACTTTTGATAAGGACACGACTTCGTGTTGTTGTTGTTGTTGTTCTCATGCTCTACATATCTTCCATGTTATTTGTACATGTAATGAATAAAAAAATAGATTATTACAACTTTAAGGACATGTGAATGCAGATTGTGTTCTACAGTAACACAAAGAGCAGTGTTATTAGATTGTTAATGTGATATTTTGTCATTCAGGATCATACAATTCATGCATTTTGGTAATGCATTACAAAATATCTAAATAAAAAATAAATACAAATAAATAAATAAATACACTAGGCTTGTAGTAATCTTAATTATCACTTCAATGCAGACGATACTCAGATTTATATTCACTCGAAGCCTGGTCAAAATGTGGATGTTTCTTTTCTCTCACATTGTATTTCTGAGATAAAAACATGGATGCCCCAAAACGTTTTGTGTCTTAATAGTGATAAGACTTAGGGTTACTGAAGTCCTTGCACTGGCTCCAGTCAGGTTTTTTTTTTTTTTGCTTATTCTCTCTTCTCATCTTCTTGGTATAGCTGATTCACTAATGTTGAAGGTAGACGGTTCTGCTTTGGAGTTCCAAACTAAATAAAAAAATCTAGTTTGTCTTTTGACCCACACGTATAATCTACTGTAAAGAATTCATTTTTTCATCTCAGAAATATCACTAGACTTTGCCCTATGCTATCTTCTCCTGTGACTGAAAGGCTTTCATCATTTGTGGTTTTTCTCGTATTGATTACTACAGTGCACTTCTTGCTGGGGTTCCTAAATCCACACTAAATACATTGCAATGTGTGCAAAATTCGGCTGCTAGGATCCTCACTGGTGTCAGGAGAAATGAACACATCACTCCAATACTGAAGTCCTTGCACTGGCTCCCGGTCAGGTTTCGCCTTGGTTTTAAAATCCTTATGCTCACATGTAAGGCACTGCATGGACTGGCCCCTCAGTATCTGTCTGCACTTTTAACTTTATATACTCCCAAGCGTCATTTGCGCTCCTCTGGAGCTGGTTTACTGGCTGTCCCATAGACACGGTTCGATCTGTAGGGGACAGGGCTTTCTCGTCCTGTGCTCCTAGACTCTGGAATGCACTCCCTGCTCATACTACAGATGCACAGAATTTGAGTATTTTTAAATTTAACCTAAAAACTACTTTATTTGTTTTTAATCATTTTGTATTCAAGTCTGTATTTATCTGTGTATTTTTTTCTTGTTATTTTCTTATTGTGTAAAATGCCTTGAGAAGCTGCTTTAAAGGCGCTATATAAAAATAAAAAGTTTATTATTGTTGTTGTTGATGTTGTTGTTATTGTTGTACCCTGGGAAGAAGCGCGTGCCTCCCGTGGAAGCGGATGGCGGACTGTGCCCCCGTGTGTCCGTGTCGCGCACTGCACCCTCTCTGCGCGTGCACGCGGGCCAGGCTCTTCAAACGGTACTCCTCATAGCTCTCCATCACCCTTTTCTTTAAAGAAAAAATACATTCTTCATAACAATCTCTCTGAGCTGATTAAATAAACTGATTTATTGTTATTAGGATTGTGCGAATCGGTCATCTGTTAGATTAAAAGGCGCTGGTATAAAGTATATAAGGTATAAAGTTGGCTTGATGTTGGACGGTCGATATTCGCAGATATGCGGAAATTAAGGGACCGTCTCTAAAGTTACATACGACATTGTTAAACACGATTCTAAATTCAATCTGAAAAAAGATAATAATAATCTTATCAAACTGCTCAGTAAGCAATTAGTTTTTCACTCACTCTCTCACTCACTTACTCTCTCTCTCACTCTCTCACTCTCTCTCTCTCTCTCACTCTCTCACTCACGTACTCACTCACTCTCCCTCTCTCTAACTCTCTCACTCACTCTCTCTCACTCTCTCTCTCACTCACTCACTCACTCTCTCTCTCTCACACACACTCTCTCTCTCACTCCCTCTCACTCACGCACTCTCTCTCACTCTGTCTCTCACTCACTCTCTCTCACTTACGCACTCTCTCTCTCTCTCTCTCTCTCTCTCTCTCTCTAAAAAATGTCGGTTGAGTCAGCAAGGCAGTAATCTGGTGGCCAGCTCACAGACATAAAATTCAGAAAACAAATAAACATCTTTGAAATATTAAAACATTCATGTATTATCAGTACTTTTAATGCTTTCATTAATAGGACTTTTTTGTGTGTGAAGAAAATTATTAATTTCAATACGGGTCATTTTGACCCAGCTTTATGCATTCGTGTAGGTTTTTTGGTTCATGCATTGTAGGGTTAAATATTTTTTAATATCTGAAAGGTGTGCATTATACCTGACACCTACATGAACACTTTACAGTTGGTTTTGTGACTGTAAGCCATTCTCTTCTAATGCTACTGAATTTAGAAACGTGTATAAACGTGTAACTTGAGAGACGGTCCCTTAATTTAACATCAAGCCAACTTTATCCCAGCTTCAAACATAGAACTTTCCAGCTTAGTTTTTAAACTTCAGAAAAGAAAAAGCAGAGGTTTGTGTTTTTTGTTTTTTTTTACCTGTAAGCTTTGATCCATTTATCAGTTTGTCTTGTTTCACTTTCTGAGGTATTTTTTTTTCTGTCTTTCTTTTCTTTTTTTCTCGATAGCTCAGGAGATTGATAAAAACCTAAAGGTCCATCATTCTCATTAAATCTATTCTTAAATGTATTCTTCTTAATACTTGTTTATACTACAGTCTGATATAATGATGATGAAATATATAAATATAATATATAATCAGATAAATGGTTGAATTTGTTGTAGTTTATCCGCGTATATGAAGCCTCTACTCGGTTTACACTTCCGGAAACTAACGGTTGTAACTATTACCTAGAAACCGACAAGCCCCGCCCACTGGTCTGTGTCATTCTGGACTAGAAAATAAATAAATAAACAAATAAATAAGATAAACAAATAACAATGATAATGATTTGAATTATTTTCCTTTCATTTTTCAGGCTACATTTAAAGTTGAGTCTAGGTTTGTTTCACAAGCCATTTTCCAATATTTTAACAGTGTGTGTGTGTGTGTGTGTGTGTGTGTGTGTGTGTGTGTGTGTGTGTGTGTGTGTGTTTAGCTCGTCCCCACTTGCTTTCTAAAAAAATAAATTTTATGAAAAAAGTAGAAAATGCAAACAGCTCATGATAATCTCTCTCTCTCTCTCTCTATCTCTCTCTCTCTCTCTCTCTCTCTCTCTCTCTCACACACACACACACACACACACACACACACACACACACACACACTGACTGTGTATTCCATTAATCTAACATTCTCCCCTAAATCCTGATGCTACCTGGTGTATTTAATGGGGTCTGAGAGGTATTTAATGGGGTCTGATAGTCTAATGTTTCTGAGAAATAAGACAGGGCAAACAAATAAAATAATGATTATGGAAAATAATAAAAGATTAATGTTGTATTATGGAGTTAGCAAATTGTCTTAATTGATTTGGAATAGGAAATTTAAGTCTATAACACTGCACTCAGAGTCCACGATGCAATTGGTCGATATTTCATAGCTTGCGGCCAATATATCACACATTCGAGTGGTCGAGAGAGAATGGCATTTTATCATAAAAATACAATGCACGTCGTACAATGAATTGATATTAAAATTGGTTTGTGGGGTTTTGTTCAGGTAGCTACAACGTTTCATTTCCACTTGACAAACTTCCCTTCTATGCACAGTACAGTGTTGGTATATCTTGACAACCCACCTTTACCACAAGAAAACCTTTTTGACAGACATCATCATTTGAATTAAAAACAAAACCCTCAGATGGTGAATTTGAAGTTGTTGGTTACGTGGCAGTGTGAATGAACATAAGCTTATTAGAGTACCAGCTGTCAAATGATCTGCAACGTACATACTTCATCGCTGATCCTGTAGAGATCAGAAGGACGAGATGAACTGATGAAAAAGATCAATTTGAATGCTAATAAAAAATGACATTTAATCACACCCAGGGATGTGTTTCAGCTGTGTTTTCCTCAGTCAATTTGTAAATTGACTAAGTAGGAATCAGTCTTCAAACAGGAAAAAGAAACTATTTGAATCTGGCAAAAATCCATTCCAGAATTTTTAAGCCTTGGATTAAAAATCATTAACAAAAACTGTACTAGATAAAACATTTAGGAAAAACCTAGTATTAAAGCAAAGCTCAAAATATATGCCTCTTTTCCAGACTTTTGCAATGTTGGTGCACTTTGCCACACATATGGTAATGTAAAAAAAAACCAACAACAACAACAAAGCTTTAATGCATAGCCATTACATGGTGAAGGGGTTACCTAAGAACAAAGGTATATAGTAAGTAAAACAACATGAGGTCTTATTAAAAGTTTTTATAGAATAAGATGTGATTAATGTGTATTTCGTCCGTGTAATCACTACGGTGAACTGGCCTGTGTAATTAGGTGAAACATATTCAGATAAAAGTCACCAGGAGCTTCATGCTCTAATTTGGGCCACTCTCACTCAATATGTTATGGGCGTGTTTAAAGTGTTTAAAGTGTACATTTGTTAAAGTGACAGTTTAAAGTACATCAATCTTTTAAAATATGTTTGGATCTTTTCTGCAGTTATCAGTAATTTATGTAAATCAAAATGAATCACAAACAAGCAATTTAATAGTCATTTTATAGCCTTTAAAAACACTTTTATGCATAACCGTTACATTGGATAAGGGATTGCCTAAACACCATGGTACATAGAAAGTGAATCAGCAGGAGAGATGTTTTCAAAACTGCATCTCATTAAACGCATTTGTATTTATAGGGTTGGCTGTGGCTCAGGTGATGGAGCGGGTTCTTCACTAATCACAGGGTTGACGGTTCGATTTCTGGCCCACATGACTCCACATGCCACAAGCATCCGTTGGCAAGACACTGAACCTCAATTTGCTCCCAATGCCTTTCATGGCAGCTCTGCTGTCATTAGTGTGTGTGTGTGTGTGTGTGTGTGTGTGTGTGTGTGTGTGTGTGTGTGTGTGTGTGTGTGTGTGAACGGGTGAATGAGACGCAGTGTAAAGCACCTTGTAGAACCGCTAAGGTTCGTTTTTTGTTGTTG
Source organism: Ictalurus punctatus (assembly GCF_001660625.3). Lineage (NCBI taxonomy): Eukaryota > Metazoa > Chordata > Actinopteri > Siluriformes > Ictaluridae > Ictalurus > Ictalurus punctatus. Next base: position 23,557,481 of record NC_030428.2, read on the forward strand.
TTTGTTTTGTAAATGCTTCAATGCATAGCCATGATGTGACATCAATTACTGCAGGACTAAAGTACATTACGTTCAGTGTACAGTATGGAAATTTACAGTATTTTCAAAATCTTTTTTGTAACGTTGGATTGGTGAAATGGTTATTTAAGCAGATACGAGTCGTGGTGGGTTACAGCAGAAGTTGTCTTTGCTGTGTCGTTTAAAAACTAACAGTGAGCTGTTTCACAAAAACTGACAAAAACTGACTGGACAGTTGAAGACTGGAAAAAGACCAGGTGATTTCTATTTAATGTACTGTCCAGTTTGGGTGAGTCTGTACCCATGATAGCCTCAGATTCCTGTTCATGGCTGATAGGAGTGGAACTTGATGTGGTCTTCTGCTGTTGTAGCCCATCCACCTCAAGGTTTGACATTTTGTACATGCTAAGATGCTTTTCTGCTCACCATGCTTGTAAAGAGTGCTTATTTGAGTTAATATATCCTTCCTGGCAGCTCAAATCAATCTGGCCATTTTCCTCTGACCTCTATTATCAACTAGCCGCTTCCAAACATCGAACTGTCGCTCACTCAATGTCTGTTGTTTTTCACACCATTCTGGAGGCTGTTGTTTGTGGAAAATCCCAGGAGATCAGCAGTTTCTGAAATACTCAAACCACCCCATCTGACACCAACAACCATGTAATAATCAAAGTCACATTTATTCTGATGTTTGATGTGAATATTAACTGAAGCTCTTGACCTGTATTTGCATGATTTTTTTCATTGCGCTGGCACCACGATTGGCTGATTAGATAACTGCATGAATGTGCAGGTGTACAGGTGTTCCTAATAAAGTGACCGTGAGTGTATGTAGGGAAATAAAATTTGTCATCTTCTTATCATATTTAAACTTATGCCTATTTATTTATCGCACACTATATAAATCTAGCAGCTCTTTGCATTAAGTGCAAATAGTTGTTAGATGTTATTTATACATATAAATAGTGTCAGATACTATTTGCACCTCAGAATTGTTGTACATTAACAGGATGCAGTAATAACAGAGTGTAAATGACTATATTTATTAAAATTATTAAATGGATGCCACCTTACTGGGACAATAAAGCCCTCCCTACACCTTCCCCTAACTGATCAACACTTTATTATTAAATATTTTCTTAAATTTTAGTGAAAATAAATGCCTTTCCGATCTGATATGTGATGGGAAAAGGGACATGAGCGAGTTCAGCAAATGACGGATTTGAACTCAGGTCAAGCGTGTTAAAGGCTACTTTCAGGCGCCTCAGTCCATACGGCCTACAGTACTGTACACGTTAAGTGGAGAGCGTCTTTATAATCTTGTGTGGCCAACCAGACATAGCCCCCCATTTTCGGCAATGTAAAAAAAAAAAAAAAAAGGAAAAACAAAATAAAATAAAAAATGTATTCCCCTCACTTGGGCCCCATGTGTGCACGGGATCTGCTGCTAATGTCTTGGTGCCAGATACCATAGCACACCTTCAGAGGTCTTGTAGAGTCCATGCCTCAACGAGTCAGAGCTGTTTTGTTGACACAAAGGGAACCTACACCATATTAGGCAGGTGCTTTTAAGCCTCTTTTTTTTTTCCTTCTTTTTTTTTTTTACAGTTTGGTGCGATCCCTTGTGTTGCGCGTCACCTCTTGTAATGATCTGGGAGTATTTCCCTTGGAGACCAGGAGAGGGGTATGACCGTGTCCTGCACTGTGTGTGAGTCTGCAGCAAGTGTGTGAGTGAGCAGCCGAACTGTAACCATGATAATGCTCAATATCATTAATAAAAACCAATGTAAAAGGTTTAAACAGTAAACTGGGTCGTGTGTGGATCACTCCCCCTGGTCCGAGTGCCCACCCAGGAACATGTTTAAGATGTGATGGAATCGAACCATTGATGAAAAAAAGAAATCAAAAAGAAAATATATTGGCTGATATATCGATTTGCTTGGGGGGGGGCTAATGAATCTAATGGTACTCGTGTCCTCCCTCAGTCCAAAGACATGCGTTGTCGGCTGATTGGCATTTCCTAATTGTCCGTAGTGTGTAAGTGTGCCCTACGATGGGTCGCACCACATCCAGGGTGTCCCGTCTTCTGCCCCTAGGCTCCAGGCTCCACACGTCCCTGTGTAGGATAAGCGGTATAGTAAATGGACGGATGGACGGATGGATAAAGTAGCTTTAAAAGGAAAGTGAGGTCACTGTATTTAGCACTAACATGTTGGTGCACTAATGATTTATTTTATTCAGTACACAGGAAAGGAAGTAATGTTTGGTTGAATGTAAAGTTTTTTATTTGTTATTTGAATTTCATACCCACTCTTAATCAACTTATACCTTCTTGTCTGCTAAGACATTTCAATGATCGGCGCTTTGGAGACAATTCCAGACGACGATGTTCTAGTTTGCCTGATGTAGCCCAAGTTATCACTTTATGTGTTTAACTAGTTTATGGCTGAACCTATGTTACCAGTTGTTTGGGTTTTTTTGTCAAATCTATCTTCCCAAATATGCATGAAAGACACGTTTTGGAAAGAGGTTAGGTTATGCTAACCTGGGAAGAAATAGTTATATACAGATAATGATCTGCAGTGTAAGAGATGATGACCAAAGAAGCATCCTGATATCAGAAAATAACAGCCATGGAAGTAAGAAAGAACAATAAGTGTGTCATTTCCTTGGCAATTTGTACTTCCTCCTGACTGAATGATTTATTTCGCTAACCATGGTTATATCTGTTCTTGTTGATTTTAATGACTTTTTCAATTTCTCAAATTCTCCATTTGTTCCAAGGCAGTAATGTTTCATCATGTGTGCAGATCGTCACACCCGATAACCAGTTCCTGCTGAATGCCTCAGAGGACGGCTCGCTTCTCATCTGGAGGATCACTGACCAGGAGCAGCATGTTGATCATGGTGAAAGAAGCAGACTATACTGAGAGGTTCCCCTGTACCAAGGCTTATCTGGAGAAAAAGGACATGCAACGAACTATACATTCATTGAAACTGATGGAAAGATCTATATAGTAGTAACTTTCGCAGTGGTGCCTTGTCACCTCAGAGCTCCAGGATCCCTGGTTCAGTCCTGAGGTCAGGTGACCATCTGTGTGCAGTCTTGCATGTTCTCTCCTTGGGATTTCCTCTACGTAGGCCAACGCAACATTTTATAGTAACACAGTTGAATGATAAGTTTCATCCTGAACCTTTGCTTTGATGTGAATTTTTTCTGTCTTTAACCATCCAGGATCAGAGTACAGTAGAGGTAGCAAACCAGGAGGACAAGCTAAATGAGAATCATGTGGGGTGCAAGACAAAGATTAACAAAGTCAGGCAGAATTTCCTCCATGAGATTGAGGCTTTGAAAAACCAAATCCAGGTTTGATCATGAGATCTCAGTTCTGATCATTTATCTGTGAGGCCTCATTAGTTAAAATAAGACAGTAGATAATGGTTATTTTATGATATATGAGTTGATATAAAACATTAGCTGTGTCACAGGCAGTGGGAAAATATTCAGATAAGCTCTGTCATGTACTGTGCTTAGTTTTGGTATGAGGAGTGTGTTGACATTGAGAAACACAGTGAGATGTACTGTAGAATTTTGACTTGATGTGTGTTGGTGTACATAATACATAATGAGTAGTGTAAGAGTATAGCATGTATTGTGTGATTTTAGACAGCCATATAATTCAGTTTCATGTGAGGATTTGAACGTATTCTTGAGTAACAGGTATCAAATGAGGACAAATAATTATTACATGTTGATTAATAATTCAATACAAATGGTATATATCTCACTGTAGGTTCTGAAAACTGAGAAGGAGGAACAGAATGTCTTTCGCCACCAGACGCTGACCTTGATAACGGAGAAATATGACAGAGAGCTGAAGGATGAAAGTAAGTACACTCACTATATGCAAACTTTCCCTCTTTATGCTTCACTGTACAGAATGGCTTTTTATACTTTAACACAGAGTTTGGGTTTCAAGGTTCAGTGAATCATTGGTCCTGAGCTCAAATGAAATGTATTTATTTATTTATTTGTTTGTTTATTTCTTCATTTATTGAATGTATTTCCTCAGCCTAAAATACGTTTGCCTCTGTCTGTCTAATGAGCCTCAGACGTGGGTTTTTGTCGAATTTTCTTGATTGCTCTTTGTACTAAAATTGTTAATTCACTGCAATAGTAGGCATTTTTAAAAGCATGGCTAATTTTGATACAGGACCAGGTCCACGAGATCGATAATGTAAAGAAGGAAGTGCAGGGCCTGTAGGACCAACATAAGAAACCAAAGAAGTGAGCTAGTACTATTTTTATTATTATTATTATTATTATTATTATTATTAATGACTGTCTGATCAGAGGATGTTTTTATTTTAGCTCCAGGCTGAGGTAGGACGTGGTCAACATCACGAACAACGAAACTGTTCATGACATGAATCAGAAGCTGAAAGTAAAGGGAAAAAGAGCTGTGCACAGAGAGGGAGAGGGTTTGTTTCACCAAAATATGCTTTGTTTATAATTAATAAAAATTTCATGCATAATTTCTGAGGTCAGAGCTCAACTCGCCACAAGCTAACTATAAGTGGATATGTGGAAAACAAGGCTGACAAATGAGGAATTGTCTCTAATAATGTCATGTCACAGCAAACCAGCGACTACATTTCCCATCCTGCACTGCGGCCTACGAACATGGAGTACACTTCCCAGAACACTCACATTCATTCTAATCACACACACATGCATCAAATTCATAGCACTCACAACCACAGTATAAAGAGACTGTTTGAACACACTGACTTTGCGAAGTATTGAGTGTTATCACTGTACCAGTGTTTGTACCCTGTTCGTCATTTTGCTTCATGGTCATTGATCTTGGTTCTGGCTCTCAATTCTTGCCTTGCCTTATTTTTTCCTGTTTGTTGACTCCGTTAAGTCACTCTGGATATAAGGGACGCATTTCCAAAACTTGGGATTACGCCAGATCTAAAAGACATGTCAAGTCCTTTGTTGGATCTCAACGGACTGCAGAATTTAAAGCTGAATGAAGTAGAACAGAAAGTGATGTATAGATGTTTTGTGAAGGTTTTTAATAAAGGAGCACTGAATGGGAGGGTTGATACAGTGTGGAGGAATAAACCCTCAAACTTTCAGGGTTGAAAGAGGAAATGAAGCCAGTGTGGAGTGTACTGTATAAACCCCCATTTACAAAACAATCTGGTGATTTACAATGGAGAATATTATATGGGGCTGTGGATGGTAATGCATTTCAGTCATTAATCCAAACACTGATGATAAATGTGTGTTTTGTGGATCTAGAGAAACTATTTTTCATTGTTTTTTGGAGTGTGTAAGACACTTTTTAATTTGTTAGATTTGTTGTGTGGTAAAATCGGGGGAAAGTTTACACCAGATGTTTTTATTGTTGGGGTAGGGTACAATCAGAAGCAAAAGATTAAATGGCAGCTGCTTAATTTTCTGTTTGGACAGGTGTAACGGGTATGGAAAATAGAATTATACAAAAAGGAGATACCTGTACCTGGTGTGACTGTTTGTGTGAGTGCTTTTCCTTTTAATTGTCATGATGTCATTGGTTTGTGTAATTTCTTGTTTTGGCTCCTCTTCCCTTTCGTGTTATGGTTGAATGGGAGAGGTAGGATTTTATTTAGCTCTGATTAATCTAATTTCATCTTTTCATCTTTATTTAAATCATCACTTATATACTTGTGTACTCATGTTAATTTGTGTGTATATTGCTATTTTATTTATCTGTGATTATTCTTGTTGTTTTACCCTTCTTTTGAGTGATTTTTTTTTGTGTGTTTTGTTTCAACATGTGCCCCCCCCCCCCCCCCCCCCCCCGTGTTATGGTTGAATGGGAGAGGAGAGAGAGAGGAGAGAGAGAGTAAATGAAGTCAACCCACTTGCCGTCCGCCTGTGTCTTTGACTAAAATAAAACACACACCGCAGACTAGAACCAGTTACACAGGCAAAGCTCGTAATTTATAAAAACAAGGAAGAACAGAACATAGAAAATAGGTGTGGTCAAGAGATTACATCTTTATTTAAATCAAGTGTCAAGTCAAGAATTGCTGTGGAGTTTAAGTCTTATACAGCAAAGAAAGATATAGAAACTTTTAAACTACAGTGGTGTTACAAATCTATTTTGTGTATAGTGGTAGAGTGTTTTATATTACTGTAGCTTACTTGTCTAAACTTACTGGTCTGAGCACAACAGTAACAATCACCATAATCTAGAAGCCAGGCATGACCAGATAGAATTCATAAATCAATAAATATTCAGACAAAAAGTCACACACACACACACACACACACACACACACACACACACACACACACACAAAAGACAATTGCAGTAATTTACATTTGTTTACATTAAAGTAGTAATTGAGCCAAAAAATGAAATTTGCAGCATTTCCTGCTTAATGCAAAAGTAATCAGTCAGCAAGGAGATATTTTGCTTAGCTAGTTTTAGAAGCATGCAAACTGCATGCCGAAATCACCCAGTACGCACTCACCTTAAATCGTGCTCTGTATGACAAACAAGCATGTTTTTCATAGGCTTTCTATACATGTAATGTTAGCAGCATTTTCTGACTAGCTTGGTTGGTGATCATCTACAAGGACTTCATTGTAGACAGCGTGGCGGTGACCAAACATTGAAATAAATATGTGAAATTAGTAAAACTCTTTCCAGTTCTTATAATAAAAAAAAGTTTAACATTAAGAGCCTTCCTTGAAGGTCCAACAGTGGCTCAGAATGGATTTATGCTACAGTTTATATACAGTATATGCTTTACATACGTTTGTAGAGACTTATAGTAGCATTTTTAAAAATAGCTAGGATCATTAATGAAAGAGCCAGGAAAGGCTGACACAAGAAAGGCTGACACAGCGCACAAGACTCGGCTGCAGTTATATAACTGAGAGAGTCACTGAATACACAAGTGACTGCAAAACATATGCTACAGACAGAAAGGGTATCAGTGAACTGTTGCTATGTGTATATACATAGACAGCTTACTGACAAAATAGCTCTTTAAGCTTTCTCCACCCACAAAGACGCCCCAGTGCCTGGCGCACCTCCTTATTTCTCATGGCATATGCCAGTGGGTTGATACATGGTGGAACCAACACTAGCATTATCATATAGATCTGATTGTCCACATCCCTGCCACACATAGTGATCAATTTAATTGTGCTTGGAAACAACTGAAGCAAAAAGATGACAAAGTAGAAAAAGATGGTACATCTGGCACGGGCATTGTCCTGCTGGAATGGTTGCTGCATCTTCCGGGCTTCCTGATACATACGGCCGTAGGAGAACAAGAACATGAGGAGGCAGAGGAAAACCACAGCTCCGACAAATATTTTATTGAAAGTCTCAAAATATTTTGACTGCTCGAGCTGGGCTTGCACAACTTCTGGCTCACACACAAACCCTGCAATGATGCCACCAAAGCTTGCACCGCCCATCAGCACCAGGACAGTAGACATCCCGGCACCTGTTAAAGCCAGCAACCAGAGGAGAATCATAAAAGAGTACATTCGAACGTTAGTCATGATGCCCAGGTAGTGAATGCCATGGCACGTGTACACAAAGCGCTCCAAAGCCATGGAAGCAACAGTCAGAAGTGAATTAATGAGAGATACTGAAACTGTGAAGTACTGAGCTATGCATCTGAAGCTGAAGCTCAGAGTTACACGGTACAGCAAGCAGTAAAGTGTTGGAGTACCGATGGTCAGAGTTAGCAGCAAATCACTCACAATCAGATTCTTCAGCAGTATGCAACGTGGATACCAGGAAAGAGCTTCTGCGTGTTCCAGTCCCAGGAGCAGATAAACGTTAACAACCAGGGAAAAAGAGAAGAGCAGGAGAATTATAAGTATTGAGATGTTCAGCAACACCTCATTGTAAACAATAATCCAAAAGAGACAGGATGTCACTTCAGAGCTCCACTGAACTGAAATGTGTGTCTCATTGAAAGATTGTGATGAAAAAATAGTGCAGTCCACTTGTTCCTTCTGTGAAGAATTCATGTTTTTGCTCTAGCTCAAGTTGGGAGAGAAATAAAATGAACCCGGGCTGCTGGAGACCGAAACACCATCTATTAACAGCAAAGTGCTGCATGGCATGTAAGACCCAGGTCTTCGATTCTTCAGTTGCTGTGACCCAAAATTGACGAGATCATCTCCTAGCAACGTTGTGTGGAGAGGGGAGGGATTAGGACCTGTTCTTTTTCTTACTTATTATTGAAATGGCTTTAGTGTTTACAAGTATATCGTTAAGGGTATTGTTTGTATATATTGTTAATAGTGTTATTAACATAACACTATTCATGTTAAATCTTGAGCACGTATAGTGTCCTTTAATTATTTAATATTACAACACATCATTAAGTCCTGTTTTTTGTTGGTGATAGGCAGTCATGGCATGTGCTAATGAGTGTATTGGTATTTCCTGGTGAAAGATACTTACTAAAGGTATAACAGATATGTACAACCCCAACGACCAGGAATGGTACAGACCCTGTTTTCTGAGAACGTGATATTGCAGGCCTTTATAATGATATGAATGTGGGTTGCTGTTCTTAAGATCTTGCTACAGAATGCATTATGCACAGTATCTCACAAAAGTGAGTACACCCCTCACATTTTTGTAAATATTTGATTATATCTTTTAATGTGACAACACTGAAGAAATGACACTTTGCTACAGTGTAAAGTAGTGAGTGTCCAGCTTGTGTAACAGTGTAAATTTACTGTCCCCTCAAAATAACTCAACACACAGCCATTAATGTCTAAACCGCTAGCAACAAAAGTGAGTACACCCCTAAGTGAAAATGTCCAAATTGGGCCCAATTAGCCATTTTCCCTCCCTGGTGTCATGTGACTTGTTAGTGTTACAAGGTCTCAGGTGTGAACGGGGAGCAGGTGTGTTAAATTTGGTGTCATTGCTCTCACACTCCCTCATACTGGTCACTGGAAGTTCAACATGGCACCTCATGGCAAAGAACTCTCTGAAGACCTGAAAAAAGAATTGTTTCTCTACATAAAGATGGCCTAGGCTATAAGAAGATTGCCAAGACCCTGACTCTGAGCTGCAGCACGGTGGCCAAGACCATACAGCGGTTTAACAGGACAGGTTCCACTCAGAACAGGACTCGCCATGGTCAACCAAAGAAGTTGAATGCACGTTTTCAGCGTCATATCCAGAGGTTGTCTTTGGGAAATAGACGTATGAATGCTGCCAGCATTGCTGCAGAGGTTGAAGGGGTGGGGGGGGTCAGCCTGTCAGTGCTCAGACCATACACTGCACACTGCATCAAATTGGTCTGCATGGCTGTCGTCCCAGAAGAAAGCCTCTTCCAAAGATGATGCACAAGAAAGCTTGTCTTCTGTGTATATAGATTGAATGAGCGACAAAATATGAACTATGCAATTAGATGTCTTGACTCTGGCTATTTATTGAAGATCTGGAACTATTTTATTGATGTGCTTTCCCAGGACAGAGCACATTAGACACATTAGTCATTGACAGTTTTTTTGAGTAAATGACCAGTCATCTATAAGAACTCAGTAACGAACGTAGCGGACTTTTGCCTATATAATTAGTGCGGCAAAAGATGCCCTGGGTTCTCTTACCCTATTCAACTTCAATGTCTATGGTTGCAATTCCCCTTGTATGTGTTTCAATGTCATAAACTGTCACTAACTAGATGAATGTTTTTTAAATGGTATACTTATGTGTAAGCTTGTTAACTGAGGTAATACTAAGTGTAGTCAAACACCTTTTCTAATGCGTACACTCTATTCTATATTAAATGAATATAAATCTTAATCTGACACATCAACCCTCCACACCCCGTATAGCAATAATGAATTCCCAACAACCAGGTAAAGTTTAGGTATATGTATTAAAACAATTCTTGCATGTATATCAACTTAGAAATAAAACGTATTCAAAACTTTAACTTAATGTTATACCTTTTTCTGAGGTTTTTAAATCAATACCATTACCAAAACGACAGGTTACATATAACCCCATGTACATGCATAAAACAAGCAGTTTTCAGTTATACCCTTTAACCTATGGGCCCAAAACAATAGCCTACCTAAGCCGGCACACCAGAATTTCTATAAACCCCACACACACACCACTGTTCCTGATGCAGGCCTGAATCGTAGCTTGGGGGTGTTGAGGCCTTAAAACTGAAACGAACAAAATTCGTTTTGAAAATGTCTCTATGTGATACCGACTTCTTCCGCATACAAAGTAGTGAATAGGTTATCGGTCTGACAACCATTAAGTGTCACTTAAGCACGAAAAGTAGCATTAATCACTTACAGTTCTCCAACGTGATCTTCTCCGTGCCTCGCCTGCAGCTGAAAGAGAGCGTGACTTTTCCTTACGCAGGACTTGCCTAATTCCATGAACTCTCACCTTTCCCATGGATTGGTTAACATTTTAACCTAGAAACAAATAATTTTATATCTTTCATATTTTCTATCATTTTCGTAGAACAAAGTAGCAATCTTTTCCACATGCATTTGTACATACAATTATTTAACATGCAAATACAGAATTCCAGAAATACAGTGTCTGTGTATTTAAATTCGTACAAAACAAAAGGAAACTTAACCATGTATTTTCTACAGGGTTACATGAATACATACTGTATAAAAATTATAAAGACATATTTGTTAATGGTGGGTTGTCATTCCTACCACTGTAACAAAATTAAATTTGCAAACCTCATTGCTATTCTTCACAAACCCCACTATGAGAATCACTGTCTTACGAGTACATATGGGTGTTTTTCTTTTTGGTATGTTTAGAAAAATGGCAGTACACTTGCAGTGTAATTTAACAAACTGCTTCCATGGAAACCTGCTTTCAACATTTCTTTGTATCCCTACATTACAGGAACGCTCCGCTGTGCTGCTTTATTTAGTCAAGTGCACTATGCGAGGTGGTCAGCTATTAGGATGAATGGAAAAGGAAAAAAGAGAACGCCATGAGGCATTTCTGCAGCTATTGGTGAATTGAGCTACAGACTCACTGAAAAGAAGCAGTTAAGAGGTATAAACATAACCTGTCTATCTCTACTTGATGTACTGTATGTACAATTTGTTCTTTCTTTAAGCAAATTTAGATACTATATTATACATAGCAAGAAATATTTTATAATAAAACTAAGCCATGTTAAATCTGAAAATGTTATTCACGATAAGATTTGTCTAAGTATACTTCATTTCATGATAGAATAAGTTGAAGAGATAATATGTACATTTGCTTTTCATCTCAGAATGAAAACAAGAATGTTTAATTAATTTATTTTTTTTTACAGCTGCTATACATGTAGTATAAAACAGATAATAAGACATTATATAAACATGTTTTATTCTCCTTCAACGCTTTTAAATGATTTCAACAGGACCAATAGAGCATGAAGAGAAATCCAGGTGAAATGACGTGGATTATTCGTCAGGGTTTTATCAAAACTTCTTATATCCCGGATCGTCCTCTCGGGTTTCACGGTCACTTGTCAGCGGAGACCCGGTTGAAGGTTCATCCGTCACGTGACGTGACAAGGTGATATCAGCCCCCGCGTGCGCGCCGTGTGTCCAAAAAGGGTGCGCGAGGGACACAGCAGCGGTGGGACGACACACGGGTTACACACAGGTTTGAACGTGTAGCATAGGACCAGCCGGGAATCAGCACTAACTTACTCTTAGGCCCGGGTTTGTGTGAGAAGAGGCGATTCGATGATGATGACGACGATAGTGACGATGAAACAAACAGAGACGCAGTACAACAACGGTTACGTGCAGGAAGAGTACATGCTGCCGGAGGATGAGTGGGACCGGGACCTGCTGCTCGACCCCGCCTGGGAGAAACAACAGCGCAAAGTGTGTGAGATCCCACAATCCTGCCCTGTGTGTGTGTGTGTGTGTGTGTGTGTGTGTGAGAGAGAGAGAGAGAGAGAGAGAGAGAGAGAGAGAGAGAGATTGTGCCCTGCGATGGGTTTGCACTCCGTCCAGGGCATTCCCTGTCTTGTGCCCCGCGTTTCCTGGGATAGACTCCAGGCTCTCTGCGTGGTACGGAAAATAGAATTCAATGGGAACAAATGATCCGTTTCAGTGATTTACTGTAGGGCCATGCTTAGGGCTTTATGCAGTGACTCAATGCTGGGATTTATGAACTTATGTCCTTCCAATCACTAGCACAACAAATTAACCACTCAGCCACCACTGTACACATCTCAGTACAGATGTGCACCATGAGTTCAGAGTATATTCATTCTGAAAATGACTCAGATGTTGATCTAGAGACCATAGAGTGTTTTTCTGATGTGGATGATGCTGAAAGAACAGATTCTCTCAGCACTAGACTGTACACAATAAAGCAAATTAATGACTTTCTAGATGAAACTAAAGGAGCTCGGAAACCACAAATTGAGACCTTTTTCCCTGATTTAAAGCGCTTTTTGGTGTCGTGTAAAACTGCAATGAATAAAGCAACTGACGAAGAACTTAGCATACAGAAGCGTCATCGCCTCAGGAAAATAATAACAAAGGCAAAAGTCATGATTAACCGTAAGGTGAAGAATGTTTGAATATTGTGTTGTAATGAAGAGAAAAGATTATGGGACCTGTGTTGCAATATCATTCGTCATTTATTCAGTAGTCAGCATCATGGCATCCTTAAACTTTGGACCTTTGAACGTTAATGGATGTCGTGGTGCTGAAAAACGATTTGCTTTGTTAGATTTTTTTAGTTGGAAAAAATCAAGTGTAGTTTTTCTGCAAGAAACACACACAGATATGGACAATCAAGTGCAATGGCTAAGTGAGTGGGAGGGTAAAGCCTTTCTTAGCCATGGTTCAAACGTGATTGCCGGAGTAGCAGTTATTTCATCGGATTTACAAATCCAAGACAGTAGAGCTGAAGAAATTATACCTGGCAGAATGCTAATTATAGAATTTACGCTTTATGAGTTACTGCTCTCTCTTATTAATATTTATGCTCCAAATGATGGGGTAGAAAGAGCTTCTTTTTTTTAAAAAAATTAAAAGACGTTATTTCAAAAGTTTCACAGAATAGAATAATAATTTTAGCTGGTGATTTTAATTGTACCCTCGATTACACTATGGATCGGAATCATGTTGAACCTCATCCAAATTCATCTGAGACTCTCAAAACCATTGTTCAGTATCATGGTCTTGTAGATGTATGGAGAGAAGCTTTCCCTAGCAGTAAACAATATACGTGGGTGAAAATTAATTCTAATACAGTTTCTGGTGCACGACTCGATAGATTTTATGTTCAGATGAACAACAGAGGAAGATTTTCCAATAGTAATATTTCGCCAATACCATTTTCGGATCATCGCTATATTGCAGTAACTATGACTATAACACAGAGTAACTCTTATTATAAGATTTGGCGTTTCAATAATAGATTATTGCAAGATAAATTTTTTTTACAATTAGTCACTCAGTTTTGAGGAGAGTGGAGAGAGAGAAAATCACAGTATAATACTTTAAGCCAGTGGTGGGATATTGGAAAAGTACATATCCGGCTCTTGTGCCAACAATACACAATGAGTCACCTGACTGAACTAAAAGAAAAGGTCATGTTTTTAGAACAGCAGATTCTGAAGCTAAGCAGCTCCATCAGTGACGGTGAAGAGACGTAAACTGCAAAAATGCTTGAAGAGTACAACATGATTTTGAAAAATTTGTATGAAGAAAGAAGTCGTAGTACATCCACACGGGGAAGATATCTTCAGTGAAACAGCATGGATTCTTCAACAACTTTTTCATTGGAAAAGAACATAAGAGAAAAAAGAAAATGAATTATCTTAAATTGTTAAATGGGAAAGAAATAACGGAAAAGAAAGAAATTTTTTCACAAACACTATCTTTTTATGAAGAATTATATACTGTAGAACCCTGTGACCTTAGAGCAATTAATCAGCTTCCAGATGGACTGCCGCATCTTGGAAAAGAAGATAAAGCTGAGCTGGAGAATCCTCTGTCCTTTCAAGAGTTAACGGAAGCTGTCCAGCAGCAATCCTCAGGAAAATCACCAGGATTGGATGGTTTGACTTCTGAATTTTATAAAGCCTTCTGGTCCCCCATTGGACAGGATTTGTATGCGGTGTTTCTTGAAAGCTTTGAATCAAAAATCCCACCCCTCAGTTGTAGAAGAGCTGTAGTGACTCTTTTACCCAAGAAAGGAGATCTTGGTTTATTGAAGAACTGGCGACCGGTCTCTCTTTTAGGAACTGACTATAAAATATTATCTAAAACTCTGACAAATCGTCTTAAAAAATCTAAAGCATCCATCATCCATGAAGATCAGTCCTACTGTGTACCCAAGCGATCTATATTTGACAATCTTTTTTTTGTGCGGGACTTGGTGTACTTAACGAAACTGCATAAATTAGATCTTGGTCTTGTGTGTTTGGACCAAGAAAAAGCCTTTGATAAAGTTGACCATGAATACCTGTTCAAACTACTTGAAAGCTTTGGCTTTGGGAAACAGTTTACTTCATGGATAAGGCTTCTTTATAAAGATGTCTATAGTATGCTGAAAATAAATGGAATTTTGACCAGACCTTTTCCTGTAGGTAGAGGAGTAAGACAAGGTTGTAGTTTATCTGGTCTCTTGTACACGATTTCCATTGAGCCAATATTGAGGATGCTGAGAGAGAAGCTGCAAGGATTTACAGTTCCAACATTCACCTTTCAAACACACCAATGGTGAAAGAAAACAGCGTATGCAGATGACATCACAGGGATCATTAGATCTGAAGGTGATGTTAAACATCTAACCTCATGCCTCAACGTCTTTCAGAGTGCTTCTTCCGCACGGATCACTTGGGAAAAAACTGACACTTTGTTATTAGGCCATTGGTCAAACCAAAATCCACTTCAGCTTCCACATTAGCACCCTTGGAATAAAGAGGGGGTTAAGATACTGGCACTGTTTTTTGGGACTGAACAGCACATGAACAAGAATTGGGAAGGACTTGTAGAAAAAGTGACAGGCAAGCTCCAGAGATGGAAGTGGATTGAAGCCCAGCTTTCCTACAGAGGCAGGGTGTTAGTAGTGAACAATCTAGCCGCCTCAATGCTGTGGCATCGTCTAACAGTGTTGGACCCTCCGAAAGAGCTTTTGTCACAACTTCAAAAAGCTTTTGTAGACTTCTTTTGGGGTGGTCATTATTGGCTTCCCCCGGGGATACTGTGTCTCCCTGCAATCGAGGGCGGTCAAGGATTAATTCATGTCCAACACCAAAATTTCTAACTTTGTTTTAGCTGGGATAACTAAAGTTGGAAACCTGTTTGACTTGACAAATAGAGAGTGTTTTTCAGTACAGAATCTAACTAGAAAGACTGCAGGTAGATCAGAGAGAATAGTCGGGAACATATTGAAGAATTTGAAAACATCTTTTCCCACATCTTTCTGGGAATATATAACCGATTTTATGTCCGGTAATAACACAAAGGTTCTGTATAACTGTACACACGTAGTTCAAAATAACGATGGAGACAATGTAAACATGTTATCTTTTAAAGGCTTGCATAGTCTTCCGTTTTCTATGGTGAACAAACAAAATGCATATATTTCCTGTGTAAAGTCCTACTTTGTCGGACATCTAAGAGGGAGGAGGGATACAAAATGGAGGACTCATTTCTTGACGTCGGGAAATAAAGTACCTTCATGGAGGTTATTGTATAAAAACCCTCTACCAAAAAGGTCTGGTGATTTACAGTGGCGGATTTTACATTGTGCATTATAAACAAAAGTGTTTTTGTTTAAATGTAAATATGCATACTCCCCACTGTGCACTTTGTGTAATGAACTCGACACTGTATTTCATGTCTTTAGTGATTGTTGTAAATTATCTCCACTCTTTAATCTATTGGATAAAATGTTTTGTAGTTCAGGGATAATTTTCTCGAAAACAGTGTTTATCTATGGGTGTAGATATTCTTGCGACAGGCAGGAAATCTGTACCTATTCAGATTTTTTGGTTGGTCAAGCAAAATTAGCCATTTGGAAGGCTTACAAAATGGGATCGGAAGGAAAAGAAGTCAACATGGTTAATTATTTAAGGCCTTGGTTGAGTCTAGGATTAGATTAGAGTATGAATTTTACCAAATGAATGGTAATCTTCCGATGTTTGAGAAGAAATGGTGTGTAAACAAAGGGGTGACTTTTATAGTAGGCGAGAATCTCTTTTTCAAATGGTAATGGGTCATTAAAACAATGTCTTCTGTATATTAAGGGTTTTTAATTGTAGAATAAATTATATTTTAAAAGTCAAAGACAAACTTCAGCACGAGGTTAATTTATTACAGTAGTGGCACACAACACAGCTGACACAGACAGGACAAATGTCCTTCTGTCCATCTTAACCTACACCCTTTGTATTCTGCATGTTTTGATGATTACTCTCCATCCATCTTCAATACCACTTATCCTTTTCGGGTTGATTCTCTTAGTAAGAAATAATATTCCACAGGTTTTTTTTTTTTTTTGTGTGTACAGTAAACTACTACTATGTTTAACATAGTGTAAAATCTTTTCTAAACTTTTCTAAATGTTAAGCTTAATGGATTCCACTGAATTCAGCTCATTCACCTGTTTCTCCTATTCTTCTGTTATCGGCATATTGCATGTAGGAGCAGAGAGCTGTAACGAGAGATGTGGATCCAGTAATGAGTGAGAGGCACAAGAAATAAAACATTTCATTCGTCATGGTACCGTATACAGTTTTGGGTGTTTTATTTGTAATCCTACAAAAGCTTCAAGTGCAGTTAATTGTTTGTCATGCTATACGTGCTAAAAGACGACGGCGGATACATATTCTCTTGTTTGCCGTCAAACGGTTGAGCGCTGCCGTGTGTGTACATGTCCTGTCGCAAAATGCGGTGAGTATTGTCTTAATCAGATTGATATCGGATTATTGTTGTCCATGTAAACGTACTGACTAAGTCTGTACAGGAGTTTTTTTGTTGTAGTCAAAAAATGATTGCTTTTGCTGTGGCTTTTTTCAAAATTTGTGATGGAATTTATCATTTATTTTTTGTGGAAAACTGCTTTAATTGGTGAAATTGCAATCGCACGAGATTGTTTTGCATGGTCTGACCCGGTGATGTTTGTTGGTAAATGAGATAGCTGTAGTCATGTTCAACGCATGTGAAGCGAATAGGGCTTTGGCTGAATGCGTGTTGTGATGGCGTCACATGACACATCTTGGCCCAAAGCTGTGGAAAATCTGCAGAAATTTTTTTATATTTTATATTTGAAAATTGTATATATTGCTGAGTTCCCATCCACTGGCACCTCACCATGTGTATATATGAGTCTATATAAGAACATAAAGTATATTGGACAGTTTAGAATTGAGACTCTGCGTATAAATTCCCGTTTTCATTCATGTAAAATCTTTCAGATCATGTCTGGAAATCCGGCTAGCGTTTATGTTCAGTTATTCGTCTTAAACCATGGTATTCAGTAATTAGGTAGGCATAGTCCATTGTGTTGAATCCAAATCAGTGTGTTTGATAATGGAGTGAAAAGTGTTACATTTATAGTACATAGTGTGTTATACACATTTTAGGGCATGCTTGAAATGTGTTAACTCTAAAGCCTTTCCCGATCTTGTTTTTCCATCTCTCTATCTGTGTGTCTCAGACTTTCACTGCATGGTGCAACTCACACCTGCGTAAGGCTGGGAATCAGATTGAGAACATAGAGGAGGATTTTCGTAATGGACTCAAGCTGATGCTCCTTCTGGAAGTCATCTCTGGTATTGAGACGATTCCACTCCATATATTCATTTTAATGAACTTTGTCTTAGTGTAAGTACTTGTGTAATACACACACACACGGTTGACGGGGAAATTGTATAAATAACATTTTTCACTAAGCTTTTCCTGTTGAACATGTACAGTACTATCATTGTGCTCACATCACCTCTCCCTACCACTTTGTACCTCAGTGGTATGTGTGTTGTATGGATTGTGAGTGGAGTACATGTGATAGTTTTTATTGTTATTGTAATGAGGCTTAAAGATGTAGTGACCTCTGGATTCCTACTCTCATTATGTTAAAATACAAGATGTATTGTACACTCATGAAACATTGGCCTGACTAATTAAGTGTGTGTGTGTGAGAGAGAGACAGAGAGAGTGTGAGAAGCTACGTATAAGGGAGGCTGCTTTAACAGACTGGTCATTGATGAGCGCTAGGCTGCACAACAGCTGCTTCTTTAGTATTATGATGATGAAGGGGTGTGTATGTGTCTTTTTCCCTCTTTCCCAACCCCTTTCCATCTTTTTTTTTTTTTTAGTTTTTCTGTCTCTCCTTCTTTTTTTGTCCCTGATGTACCCGTTCTTTTTCATTTTTACTGACTCTTTTTTGTCACTCTTCAATTCTGTCTCCTTCACATTTTTTCTCTTCCTCTTTCTGTTGGTCTCTATCTTTCCCTTTTTAAAATTTATATCTTGTTCCTTTTTGTCCCCGGTGTTTCCTTGTCTACCATTCGTACCCCCGCACTCCCCCTTCTGTCTGTCCACTTCTCTCTTTCATCTTTTCTGCCTCTCTCCTTCTTCTTTTCTCTCGTCCTCCAATGTCTTACTCTCTTTCTCTTTCTCCCTTGTGCTGTCTCTTCCTCTCTTTTTTCTGTCTCTCTCTTTCTCTGCCATTTTTTCTCTCTTCTGCTGTCTTTTTTTTGTCACTTCCTCACTCTCTTGTTGTCTCTCTCTCTCTCTCTGTTCATGTGCTGCAGGAAGTTGTTATCAGGTCTAGTAAACCTCCATCCTGTGTGTGCCCCTGTGTTGAAATGCCCCCTCTTCCTGTATTAAGCTGTAATGCTCTGCTCCTCAGAGGTTCCTGACCTGCTGTTGGAGAACTGACCCCATCTCCTTAGGTCAGGCTATGTATCAAACAAATAATACTTACTTAGTAGTGAACTCCACAAATCATCATTGATAATTATATCACTGGAATTAACATTGGTGCCTGCTGTGAAGATGAGTAATATGTGTTTCGCAAAATATTTAAAGTCCCCGTGAAGTATCTTGAAATGCACAGCGTTATTCGATGTGTTGACGTCATTTCCACTGAAACAGGAAGTCAGAGCGGGACATATCGAGTGGCTCCTCACCCTTTTTAAACCGCCAATAATGTTTAGCTTACATCAGAGCCTGGGCAAATCTGTACTTGACAGTTAGTAACATGGATATTTATGACTTTGGAGGCGGAACACTTCAGATTCTAGAGAGCATTTGATTGGACAGAAAATCTGATGAGAAGCTGAAATGCAGAATGAGGTCATCAAAATTGTTGAACCGTATTGGTGGTAGAAAGAGACTGTACATTTTGAACGTATAATCTACTAAATACAAATTTTGTCATTGATTTGGAGCGCACTTGCTTATAGATAACCTTAAGGCTGACACATTCATACTAAAAGCCACAAAACTTTTTAAAAATTTTATTTAATGGTTACTTTAACTAACCAGTGAACCAGTGATGGGCCGGGTTAAATATCGGCCTGCGTGTATTACTTGACCTTTTTAATTTCTTTATTTTTTTTTAACCAGTAATACACTATCAGCTCACCCACTCAAGCAATAAGCACTCTAATATAGCAGTGGATTGATTATTCAAAACAAAAATAAACAAAAAAGCAAGAGAAATGCTTTATATGCTGAAAGATTAACTGACCTCAGAAGAGATTGAGCTTTGAAATTTTTTTTTGAAATAGCGGTGCCTGAACAATTGCTCTGTATATTGTTAAAGAGTAGTGACAAAGCCTAGTGCCCTATTGCCCTATTCATGCCATGAATTCCATTCGTGGCCAGGAGTCCAAAAGAACAAAATTGGCCGTGCTGTCTGGGTGGAAGGGATGATGTTGCTGTCTTCCTGTCAATCAGAGCGACACGAACCAATTGTGTGCATCCGTGAGCTCGTGTATCTATAGAAAGAAGTGGGTTCAGCTGCTTTGTGAGATGGCATGAGAAGCCATTTGAAATTATGTGATTGTTGGCTTTAGTTGTTTTAGAGGAAGCGCGTGTTAACGTTCCTCTCTCCAGCTGCTAGCTGTCGTGTGCTGGGATCATCCATCATCCAGCTAATATCTGGTGAGCAGTGGTCCTTTTCTGTTGATGATTGAGAGGTGGGATGACAAACTGTAGTGCAACAGATGGGCTACATCAGTAATTGTACACCTGCGTAGTGAGAGATATATATATATATATATATATATATATATATATATATATATATATATATATATATATATATATATATATATATATCATGGGGGAATCTGCTCAAATGGCAACCTGTTGTGTTTCGGTGGAAGCAGTTTAACGTGTTAGATGTAGATCCATTTTTTATCACTTTTGTCAACTCGGATAAACAGTGTCATTACACACACTCAGCTGAGACACATGTTCACTCAGAACTTTTATCGTAGATCAGGGAGCTGAATACGATATTCTCTGTATCGTGGTGATCTGTTAAGCTGAAAGAAAGATAGCTTCCAGATGTGCAGGATGTGAGAGAGAAGAGGATGGGGGAGGGGGGGGGGGAGAAAAGGGGAATTAAGCAGGAGGAGAGTAAAAGTAACTTCTGCCATCTTCATAAGCATGTTTGATCTTCTCCCCCTCTTTCCCATTCCCTGTCCCTTTTGTGCTTTGGTTTTTCATGCTTTCCAATGAAATTATGTAAAGGTTAACGTGGTCTCAGGCACCACGTGGATTAGCCATTAAACGAAATCCCTCTCGGTTTGGTGGCTCCGGCTTTGCGCCGATCCATTCTTTATACGGTTATTCACTCCGCTCAAACTAAATACCCTGAGTGCCAAATAAGGTCTAATAGATGGTCTAATAGACTGTCTGTTTCCTCTCTCTCAGATGGACAGAGGAAGACAGTGCTTGTCCACAGCTCTTCATCGTCCTCGGTGACCGAGATCGAAGAGGATTTCACCAGACACATGCAAAGCACCATGTCCAAAAAACAGAACTGGGCCAAACTCTCTTCCATCTCTCGAGATGTGGAGCAGCTCTCAAACCTGAGCTCGGTGTCTCAAGAACGTGAAAGCTGCTCAGACAAGGCCCAGGCTTCCAAACAGTCCTCTCCCAGGGAGAATGGGTCCGACTGGAAATGGAAAGATCTGCATAAAGACGGAACATACGCCAGAGCTAGCCGGGAGGCTCACATGGCCGACGGTGCTGACCTGGCCGAGACAGGTCTTCCAGAGTTAGTAACGCCTCCGGTCACGGAGTACTGCACCTCCTTAGGCATGGGTAAGCTCTCCGGTCAGGGAGTGTACCTTCAACACCTGGAGAGGAGTATGTAATCCTTATTACGAGGTAGTAAGAATGTACATAGGTGTAGTAGTCTAAAGTAGTCTTAGAGGTTATCGGAAATATGAATTTGGACCAGAATCAGAAGATGCTAAATTGTTAAGAGCCTGAGAATTGAAGGTCAATAAAAAGAATACCACACCAGAATGACAGTTTGCATAAAGTGTATTAAATACACAGGGCTGGTACATACATATACAAGAACAGTTATGAAAAATTAACAAACTAAAATAATAAAGTGCGCGCGTAAATAAATCCCCTTTTAAATTCCCTTGAGCTCAGTTCGTCCTCAGTTTCACTTGCCTTTGTTTACAAGAGTTCTGTTACCAACGTTGGGCCCTTTTTAGTTCGTGTTAGTGTTTGTCCTACCACCATGAAGATGATGATCCTGGCAATCCGTCTAAAGTCAGAGTCACAAACACGTTTGGCTCGCCACCCAGCCACCCAGACGGGAATCTATGAATCTCTGGAAGAACGCCTGGAACGTGGGGATCTGTATCATTCCGTGGAATGGATCTCCGCATGATGTTTCCAACTCTTTACCAAAACCTGACCTATAAATAAGGCCAGATCATTTCTCTCAATTACCATTCAGTGAATAAATGACTGCTACAGGCTACTATAAAATAAAATTTGAGGAGATAATACTTCAGTACACGTATAATGCAATGTCAAAATCTCTCTCTCGTTGTACAACAGCTCTTATGTTTCTTTTCAGGTATCAAAACTATATGAATTTCTCTCCAGTATCCAAAGTACATTTACATCACAAATTCATAACAACACACATTTCTAACTCAACTTGTATGAAACCTTAGTAACGTTAGCAGTATAAAGAATAAAACTGCATGAATTGCATGTAAACATCGATTAACTTGTATTACTTTAATTTAGAGGCATTAAGGTGTCCGCGTGCTTATTTATCCCCCTCTGCACCGGTAACAGTGGAAAGAATGCACTAAAAATTGTACCTTTTAACCTCCAGTAAACACAATTAAATCCACAACTTTTAACATCATTATTTAATAAACTGACCATTTACCAAGAGTAGGGGAAAATAACATTTCTTTTTATAACCCACAACAAAATCATTAGTTGTTTTCAAAGGCATTAAACAGTAGTCCGCTAGCCTGTTGTGGCTAATTACCATATTAGCATTTGAATTGATTTACAGCAGGCTCACATTAGCTTTCACCATTTTCCACCATTAGCACCTTTGCCTTGCTTACCCATTAGTGCCAATTAACATAAATGCTAGCGAACTCATAGTAAAGTCAGCAGGCTAAATTAAATACCAATGGGCATCAAAAACCTGAGGCCTGTTCACATGGATGCTAACAAACTCAAGAGGCCAGGTAAACAACTCAGCATTTTAGCAGAATTCACTGCCTTTAGCTCCGTGACAACAGTGGATTCAGGCACAGCTCTCTTTTACTCTCTATATTACAACAAGGTATAGTCAGTATAAGCAATAATGAGTATAGAACTTGTTTAATTCACCCCATGTCGTTTTTCGTCTCACCAAGTGGATAACGCAGCCTCCTATGCTCAGGTGCAAGCGCCAAAAGAACGTGCAGAGACACTAACCTACAGGTGAAACTGTAACAGAGCCTAGCTGGCAGCTGATTGGTCAGCTCGCTGCCTCATAGAGTTCACCCATTTGCTCACTTATAAATACATCAAAGATAACAAGAAAATCAAAGTTAAGCCTTTTGTGACTTGGTTAGACAGCTAAATAGTGTTTCTCATTATTAAGCCTGGGCTACAGTATGATTAAATGTGTGAAATCGGTGTAATTAATCACTTATTAATCTAATTAATCACTTATTAATTAACTTTGTAACTTTCATAACAAGAGTGGATCTCGGGAACACGTCCGGTTGACCTCATCTTCACTCTGTCCATTATTCCTAGCTGTTATGTGTGTAACATCTTAGAATAAATCAACATTTCATGCCTCATATTCATCCAAAATAACTTCCTGATTAAAGCTTGTTAGGATATTTACATTTATTCATTTAGCAGACGCTTTTATCCAAAGCGACTTGTAAATGAGGAAATACAAGCAAATCTAGCTGCTACACCAGCATATGCTTAACTTTGACCTGTGATTTTATTGCATTTTATTACTTGAGAAACACTGTCATACGCAGCTCTATTCACTCCCTCATGTTTACATCATATTCACCACAAGGGGGAGCTATCAACACTCAAATAGCCGTTGTGTGTCTATAACGGTGGTGCTGTATTTTAGCGATTCAGTGGTTCTTGTCTTTACTTCAAGCTTTTATGTGAACTCAGTATTTATTAAGGGAGCACTCTGATTTGCAATGCAGCTAAGCACATGTTTTATTGTTCACATGAGCTATCTGTCTGATCAGTGTTTATGGCACCCATGATAATCCAGATGTGTGGCCTAATCCAGAGGTGAGCCATTCATTTTCGTATTAAGACAACAGAGAGAACTTCTGTTTGATATGTAGAGTTCTCTTATAATGCTATGTCGCTAATCTTTTGGGTTTTTCATTGTTTCATAAAGTGCATTCAGATGTATTATTTATTAATCCCATGAAAAGGTCAAGGTTATAATCCTTGCACGATTAGGTCACGTCTCACTGCGAGACTAGATGAGGTTCATCTCAATATATGATCAAAGTTCTGATGTATGATTTACATATTTATAGCTTCCAAAAATTCAAGATATGATTGAACTGTTTCAAGACACGCATAGAAGCCACACCTGCTTTACTGAAACTGACTGACACAGATGCCACACCTCCTTCACTCACACTGACAGGCATAAAAGCCACGCATCTTTCATTGATACTAACAGGTAGAGAGGTGATATCTCTTACCTCAGGACTGACAGGCACAGAGGCCACACCTCCCTCAATGGAACTAGCATTCAAAGAGGCCATGCCTCCTTTACCGGGTCTGTTTCAGTTAAAGGGCATAAACGTTGTCTCATGCAGGTGTATGACCCCATGCGATTTAACCTAGACAACCAGAAACGACGCTCCCCATATGCTTTTGTTCCATTTTCCGCTGGACCAAGGTGAGATTCCTTCTTCTTAATCGTACAGCTTCACACACACTCGTGCACAGCTGACCTGCAGTGTGTCCTGTGTTGCAGGAATTGTATCGGTCAGAACTTTGCCATGGCGGAGATCCGTGTGGTTCTGGCACTTACTCTCAGAAGATTCAGGGTTCTTCCAGGGTCCAGATCTCCAAGTCGTCTTTATATGCTCACAATGAGAGCGGGGGGGGGGGGGGCTGCCTCTAACACTGGAACCCCTGTCACCAGCACAAAGCTGAAACACACACACACACACACACACACACACACACACACACACACACACACACACGGCTGTAGCCTTGTAACATTTTACCAATTCACGCAGCAACAAATATGTGGTCCTACATTTTGTCCTTATTTTCATTACTAAGTGAGACACGAATTTGCTTACCTTTTTTTATCAGGTATACCGAACAGAAACATATGAGTGGAGCTAGAGATGCAGGTTATTCATTGGTCACACACAGTACTGCACCTCCTTAGGCATGGGTAAGCTCTCCGGTCAGGGAGTGTACCTTCAACACCTGGAGAGGAGTAGCCGAGCTTGGGTGCTGTCATCAGGAAAGACCCAGGCTCCGGATGAGGCCTACACAGCCTGCTTCACAGAGCGAAGGCGCGTGACTGAAAGCGAGAGCAACATTGGTACAACCCAATCCCAGAGGAAGAGGACACTCGGGCGAGCGGAGGGAAGCTGAAGCTGAAGGAGAGGGAGAAGGATGTACTCGAAGATCCATGGAGAAGGAGAGAGACAGAGGGAGCACCAGATGAGCGGAGAGGTGAGAAATCATCCGGAGTCCAGTGAAGACCGAAAGTGTGAGCTGTAAACCGTGGAAAGAGCGCAGTGCAAGAACATCAGAGAGATTGTATTGAAATCGGTGGATTTCAGCTCCATTGGTTCAAGTCGTTCTTTAAAATATTTATGAACATATACCATGTTTAGTTTCATCGTGATGTCACCCAGTTTGTGTGTAGTTATGGGAAACCCTGTGGGCTTCTGTTAATTTTATAGGGTTTTTTTTCTCAGGGTTTCACAATCAGTGTTAATAGTCACTGTGCGCAGCGTAACAGGAAATAATTTGCATTCCATGCCTTTTAATAGTCTGTGGGAGATGTTCCTCACTGTAGCCCTGTCTGAGTTCTGCTATGAAATTCAAATTCATTTCAATGAATCAGTTGAAGGCTGAAGGTTTAGTTATGTGAGTCTAAAATGAAAAACATTTTTTATTCCTGTTTATTCCTGTTTATTCCTGTTTGGAACTTTTCCCACTTTACTCACTAACTTTACTTCTTCCCAAATAGGTAATGTATCCCTGTGTATATTTTTTTTATGAGACAACAGAGAAGAGGGGAATAAGATAATACACAGTAATTATTGGCACCCTCGAAAAGAATGGGCCAAATGTTGCAATGATTTAAACTTTCCACTCAAACAATAAAAGATACTACCTGCAGATGAGTGACAAATTAAAGGGAAAGGGAAAAAACAACATAAAGTTTCTAAGGTTTGGGTCACTTTGAGCCACTAGAACAGCTTTAATCCATCATGGCATTGATTCTAGACATCTCTGGAGCTGTACTGGAGTGATGAACCCTGTTCTTCTCAATTGGGTGGCAATCTGATGACTGAAGTGATTATTTCATGTAAAGACACAGAAAGACATTTCTCTGTGTCTATAAACAGCTTCTGTGAGAAACAATCTTGTAGCGTACTGAAATAATCCTGTAATTAATGTGGTTTAGCTTTTTCACATTAGATGAGTAAAGACAGTGGAATTGCTAGGAAGTACTGAGTTAATAACATTTTTTCAAACCATGTAAACTTACCAAGAAACTCCAAAGCGCACATTCTGGATATTTCAGCATTATTTTTACCTGCTTGTAGTTAGTTTAGAGTTAATAGTCCCTTTGGAGCATGTGTAATATTTTCTAAGCAAACATTTTTAATATTCTCTCGGTTTATTTTTTTCACAGATGTTCTTCAGCAATCTTGTCACCCCGATGCTCATTATCTGGGTGGCAGCAGCGGAGGTGCTAGTAGTATTGGTGAAGGTGCTATTGGGACTGCTAGCGGTTCAGCAGGCTCCTCTGAAAGTCCAGTAGCACAAACGAAAAGCTCAGGAGTAATCACGACCACCAGCAGCAGCATGATGGAGAAGATTAAATCCCCCGGCACAGTACGACGTCTCTCTATGAAAATGCGCAAGCTCCCAGAACTGCGGCGTAAGCTCAGTCTGCGCTCATCACGTAACCAGAGGAACGTTCAAGGACAAGGTGGTGGCAGGGATGCACCAGAGGGCGCCGACGAGGCCTCACCACCCAACGCACGTAAAGAATCCTCGAACAATGTCATCAGCAGGTACCATCTGGACACCAGTGCTCCCGCAAGACCGAGGCGCCGATCGTCACGCATGCGTTCTGCTAGCAAAGGCGGTTATCTTAGCGACGGCGACTCCCCTGAGCTTCTGCCCAAACAGGATTCGAGTCAGGGTTTGACTGAGGGGTCTCACGGATCAGGTCAAGAGGCACAGGAGTCACCACAAGCTCCTCCACACCGCGGGTGGCAGGATGCAGTCGGGTCCTTCCGGCACTACTCGCTAGCAGAGCAGCCGAGGTCCGCCCAGAGAGTGTCAGGCCTCCTCACAGTGCATCTGCTCGGTGTCTCTGAACTCGTGCGATCTCGCACAGCGAAAGACGTCTTCTGTGCCATCCAGGTGGACGGAGTGACGCGAGCCCGCACCTCTTTGCTCACCTGCCAGGAGACGTCACTCCCGCTAAACCACACCTTCAACCTGGAGCTGGAGCGAGCGCGGATGCTAAAGCTAATCGTTCTCACACCGAGTCCTAACGCTGTGGACGGATCCACAGGCCCTAGTGGTCAAACACGCAACCGGGTATGCTGCCTCGGCGCAGTTGCAATTCCTCCTCTGTTTAAAGGTGAGGATTTCTGAGTGCATATTTTATTCTTAGCTGCATATTCATTCATCCAATCATTTATTTGTTTATTTAATTAGTTGTTATGATTTAATATAATATTTAATGTTTACTGAGCATGGCAGTATTAAGAGTAAAGGCCTCAGCATTCTTAATGCAGCGTTATAATAATGATAATGAGTCTTTATTAATCACATATACATTACAGCACAGTGAAATTCTTTTCTTCGCATACCCCAGCATGTCAGGAAGTTGGGGTCAGAGCACAGGGTCAGCCATGATGCAACGACCCTGGAGCAAAGAGGGTTAAGGGGCAGTGCTGGGGCTTGAACCCCCGACCTTCCAATCAGTAACCCACAGCCTTAACCGCCAAGCCACCACTTCCCGTTTTGTAGGAATACAGGCCATTTTGTATGAATGCTCCAGTCATGCAAGTGTTCATCACGTAACGTGTTCTTTTGCAAAGTGAGAGAAGCTTCCTCACGTCGATCACTTGCACTGCAGTTACGTCGTGTTGTTCGTGGAAGGCATCCGAACAATGTCTTCGCCTTTACGGTGCCTTTACGTCATGTTGGACTTTATGATAATTATCAGTTGGTGTCTTGTAAATACCATTCCTTTAAACTAAAACTTACTAGTTGGAATTTTATGATCTAATATGATTATCGAGGATGCCCCAAACGAGTGGAATAACGGAGCTTGATAAAACCGAATCCTGAATAAGACAATTACGGTTAATAATGTATTAAGATAATTACAGTTAATAAGATTAAGATAATTTCACAATTCATACACATGTTTGTTCTGCCCACTGCTGTCATTTCTAAGCACGAAGTACTTCTTAAATATTTTTTTTTAAACATTTTTAATTGACATCTTCTTGTCTTCATTTGGCAGATGTGTTTATGCAAAACAACTCAAGTGATGCAGCGTCAAAATCCGAGAGCTGATCAAGGAAAATCCGATCCAAAAATAGAACTGTTAAAGGCCTGATATTTGTGCTGCAAGCTTAGGTTTCCCTCCAGTAAGATAGTTGTAGTTGAGCTGTAAACACAATGGCTGGCTTCATGCAAAGACCTGAATGAAGTTATTCTGATTTCAGATTCCAAATGAACCTTTTATATATTTACTCTAAACGCAGCAATATGTTAAATCTCCATTTATGTTACGTGTAATTTGACTCAGATGTATAGAAATTATACTTGGTGTCAGCATTACCATAGCAACAAGCGTGTGAGTTTTGGCAGAGCCTGTTTTGTTTAAGGTATTAGCCGGTATTAGTCATCTCGCTTGTACTTAATGGTGTCAATAACCAACTAAACGAATTTCCTTATTGCTTTATACAGGAATCTTAAAATGATTAACATGGGCTTCATAGGAGGAATCAAGACTTGCGTATTATTAAATAGATCACGCACTTCTTTTCGAAGTATTATGTGTATACACAGCGATCTTTTATGCCAACTGAGCTGTCAGCTTTCTTCACTTTCTCATTTTTCATGGAACCATAAAAGTGCTAGTGTTCAGCTCGGATTTACAGGGTGAAAGAGGAACAGGACTTTTTACTGGCTCTCGTGTCTGTTAGTGAGTTTATGTTCCCTCCGATTTGGCCCCCTTCTGCCCTTCTGGTTGTTTATCTTTACCCCCTTTCTCCCTCCCTCCAGCCTCCCGGACTCAGCAGCTGTGTGTGAAGCTAGAGCCGAGGGGTTTGCTGTATGTGAAACTGACTCTGTTGGAGCAATGGGAGGTGCCGACACCCCGCCTCAGCGAGCTGCCACCCCCCTCTGTATTCGGCGTGGAGCTGCGCCGCCTGGTGGAGAAAGAGGCCTGCGTTCCCAAAGTGCCTCTCATCATTCAGAAATGTGTGGCTGAGATTGAAAAGCGGGGACTCAAGGTAAAACTTTAGCTATATATGTGTTTGTTTTGTTAAAACTTCATTTAAGATTAACTTCAGATGAATTTTCCGGTTTAGAAAATTGTGGAATGTCATATTTTTATGCATGTTTGTAGACAATTATTAAGTGTATACTGTTTAACTGTTCAGTGTGTTTGGGCTGAAAAATACACAATAATTCTAGTACAGTAAAAAGGGGTAGGATTGAGACTATAGTGACTGACCAAATTAAATGTGTTGTGTTGGAAACTTTTTCACGTTAGCATGCCCGATGTAAACTTAGCAATTGTTCATCACGGAGTCTAACTTCATAATTACTTATGGCACTGATTCTCAAAATAGGGTCTGTAAAGTATAGCACGGGGGGTCTGCGATTCGTTTAATTTAGTTACAGCAGTGAAAATCCCAGCCCATTGTTATCAAAGATGTTATGTTTATTATTGAGCTCTTCTAGTTATTAGCCACTCTGATGGTTCACTTTGAATTGAATGGGTTTAATCCAAACCTCAATAACTACTCAAAAACAAGTGGTCTATTAATAATGTCAGCTTGACTCTAATGTTTTGTTGAGGGGAATGTTTAGGAATTTAAAGGTCCATGGAGTTCCTGGGTACAAGATGCTTGAGAACCCATGGGTTATACCATAACATGGGAAAAACTCGTTTCTAGCTGCAACTGTGTTGAAATGAAACCATGAGAACGGCTTATCATCTGCTTAGACAAATATACAATGATGCATACTAGAAATGTAGAAAAATAAAATGAGTGTATTTTTGTTAAAGTATCTGTTAAGATGAATCAAAATATTTTTTTTATCATAGACCTGGTGTAAACACAATAACTATTCCTATTTAACTATGTCAGTTGCTTTTTTGGGTATTTTTGGGACCCCTCACTGGCCATTATTCTTACCGAAAAGACCTGACTGTTATCAATGACCTGTAATGTGAGCTCTCTAAGCAGGCTGATCTAAAAGCTTTGTGTGTGTGTGTGTGTGTGTGTGTGTGTGTGTGTGTGTGTGTGTGTGTTGTTTAGGTTGTGGGTCTGTATCGTCTCTGTGGCTCTGCTGCTGTTAAGAAGGAGCTGCGTGATGCGTTTGAGAAGGACAGTGCGGCCGTCACTCTCACTGAAGAGCTGTACCCCGACATCAATGTCATTACTGGTGAGTTCAAACACACACACACACACACACAAACACACACACGAATACCCACAGCTTCCTCAGTGTGAAGTGTCAGAGTGCTGTGTCTGCAGGCATTCTGAAGGATTATCTGCGTGAGCTTCCATCGGCGCTCATAACACGGACTCTGTATGAGGTGGTGCTGGAGGCCATGTGTGTGAGACCGGCGTGCAGGAATGACGACACACACAGATCACACAACACTGTTGCCCTGCTGCAGTGTCTGCCTGAACCAGAGAGGGTACTGCCTGCCTGCCTGCCTGCCTGCCTGTCTGCCTGCCTGTCTGCCTGTCTGTCAATCTGTGTGTGTCTGAGTTAATTGTGTGTGTGAGTCTGAGTTGAGTGTGTGCGCATGTGTCTGAGTTAATTGTGTGAGAGTGTGTGTGTGTGTATGAGTGTGTGTGAGTGTGTGAGTCTGAGTTAAGTGTCTGTGTGTGTGTCTGAGTTAAGTGTGTGTGTGTGTGTGTGTCCGCACTCCATTGCGCACATGAGTGTGTGTGTTTTTAATGACAATACACCTGTATGTACTCGTCAATTTAGGGAACTGGCACAGCATTGACAGAGTGTACGTTTGCTTTCACATGCTTGATGAAATAACTGTATGTGTGTGTGTGTGTGCGTGTGTGTGTGTGCGTGTGTGTGCGTGTTTGCACTCCCTCCAGGCCACACTATCCCTCCTGTTGAATCACCTTAGTCTGGTAGCTTCCTTCAGCGACTGTAATCTGATGACATGCCAGAACCTTGCTGTGTGTTTCGGCCCTGTTCTGCTCACTCCGACGCAGGACTCGTGGAAAGGGGCAGGGCCTGGCACTTTCCCATCAGCCCCAGCAGGACCTGGAAGCAGCCTGGGAGGAAGAAGCTTCCCACAGCAGAGTATGGAGATGGCCAGCGCTGTGGACTTCAAGCGGCACATCGAGGCTCTGCACTATCTGCTGCAGCTCTGGCCGAGTGAGTGAGAGCTTCACATCTTCTTTCACTTCACGTCTTTCACCGCATGTTCCTAAATTACACACTGACAGTTCGCCTACATTTTAATAACATACACACACACACACACACACACACACACACACACACACACACACACACACACACACACAACTGCTTATTTATTGGTGGCCTGCTTTCAGACCCTCTCACCAACATGAGTGTTAATTGGTAAAGCATTCCTTAAACACTTCATGCCTGTCAGCAGTAATGGCTGCCATTTTTAATCCTGCCTCATGCATCATGTGTCGTACACACAGCTGGACTTTGAGCTTCTCTTTCCAGCTGTGGAGAATTTGTACAGCAGATCAAGCGCAAAATATGTTCAGTCTCTGTGTGTGTGTGTGTGTGTGTGTGTGTGTGTGCATGAGTGCTAATGCGATTATACACATTTTATCTGTACCAGTCATAATAGTAAATACTTTCCAGCTGTTTGTTTGTATTCTTTCATTTCAGTCTTTCATTATCTTCTCATTGTTGTGATTATTGTAGATGCTTTCCTCCTTTTAACAAAAGAATTCTACTACAGTTCCAACAGGAAGCGTGACCGATCGATCACCCTACCGTTCAGAGGATGAAGAGGCTCCTTCTCGTCCCTCCCATAATTCCCTGCAGCGTTGTCCTCAGCGCTCGGCGTTACGCGTGGAGCTGCCTTTACCACAGGACGTGGCAGTGGTGTCGCGCAGGGGGCGTGGCCGTCTGGAAAGCCCACCCTGTAATCGCTACGCTGGTGACTGGAGCGTGTGTGGGCGGGACTTCCTGAGCAACGACGACGCAGATTACGACGAGGTGGCAGGCAGCGAGAGCGACGAGGAGAAGAAGAAGGACTGGGCGTACACGGACGATTTTGCGCTGGACTTTGACGCGCCGTTTACATGCAGACTTAGTCTGAAAGACTTTGATAACCTAATTTCAGATCTGGAGCGTGAACTCGCCAAACAGATCAACATCTGCCTCTGAGCACCGCCTCCACGTAAACCCCCGTATCTGCACTGCGCTCAGGTCATTCAGCAGGAACTACAGAATTAAATATGTGCTACAGTTAGCTCAGACAGTGTTGATCAACCAAGACATGAAGTGCCTCTAAATATAGAATCTGCTTTATTTGTATTTTTTTTTTATTATTTTTGCTCTCAACCTACGAGGATAATGTAGCTACATAATGGAAATTCCAGTTTAGTGGTGTGAAAAACCTCAAACTGTCCAAAAAAACAAAAACCTCTGCAATAATCTCAAAACAGACGTGCATATACAGTCAGGTCCATAAGTATTTGGACAGTGACCATTTTGTCATTTGCCTCTGTACACCACCACAATGGATTTGAAATGAAGCAATCAAGATGTGATTGAAAGAATTTCAGCTTTAATTCACGAGGTTTAAGAAAAATATTGCATTAACCGTTTAGGAATGACAGGTTTCTTTGTTTGTTTGTTTTTGTTTGTTTTTACAGTCCCTCTATTTTCACAGGCTTAAACGTAATTGCACAGTTGACTGATAAGCAGTTTCATGGCTAAATATGGCCTGTTTACTCATTAAGGGGATAAAAGTTCTGGAGATGATTCCAAGTGTTAAATTTGCGTTTGGTACAGTAGCCGTTCTCAATATGCGGTCCGAAGAGGCCTTGATGCAAGTGAAGGAGGCTATCGTTTAGCGGAAAGAAAAGGAAAAAAAAGACCTATCGGAGAGATGGAGTGGCCAAATCAACAAATTGGTGGATTCTTATGAAGAAGGAAAGCACTTATGTACATTATGAAGCTTGTGTCAATTTCCAGCTACTGTACATATGGACCTGATTGTGTGTGTGTTAATACTTTACAGCACATTGTTATGTTTTTAAAAATTGATAAAAGGACCTCACAGATCTAAAAACAGTCATATCAGCCGCCATCTTGAAGCATCAGACTCCCCTTTATGGTGTGGCACAAAAACAATTGAAGGCTTAAGGGTACTTTTGAATGATTTGGATAATATAATTCACAATTGAATATTATTTAGGCAAACGTTTAGGCACAGTGCTATAAGTTTTCCCTGCTTGTTAGGTACATGAGTCTTAGAGTAGCGCCAGTAGTGAAAACCTGAAGAGGCGAGCTTCAGACACCTTCATGTCTTGGCTGATTGGTGAAAGGGATTCAAACGTGGATTATGCACATAATTTTATATATATAAATGTCCTGATGATGGAAAAATGTACTGCAGATACAGGTGTTCATGTGGGTGGTTTAATGATGAAGGTTGACGATAAGCAGGTTCTTCTGCTTTAGTGAAGTGTGAAGTTATATTTAATAGAATGCCCAGACAGAGGTGTGTGTAGGGCAAGTCAAATCCTGCAGAGTCTCAGGAGCACAGAGGTTAGTTTTCATTCCCAATACAAACACAATACAACACACATGATTGGTGTAAAAAGGACCGAGTCGTAAATTATCTTCCTAGGGTTAGGGTTAGGAGCTTTTATAACTTCTGGTCTGATGTCGTTATAATTGCATTAATACTCAAAATCATAGTGTTACACCCCCGCTCCTTAAAATACCACAATCATCTCTGCTTTTATGGTCAGGATTCACTAACACTGCAGTACTGACGGCACTTAGTATACTATTTTATTCTACGGCATTTTATTCTACATTGCCTGGGGAGTTTCCTAGCAGTTTGAAGTTAAATTATAACATGTCGCTTAACACAGCGCTCGCTAGAGGGCGCAATCTCGTCTCAGATTATTAGTACAGATTATTAGCTCTGTTTAAGGAGGGAAAAAAACATGCAACAGTTCCGTTTAGAAATAAATTATTTGTAACACAGTACTACCTTCAGGTCTGAGAGCATCAAAACTGCGTTAATACTCAAAGACGATGTGGATGGTCATACCCTGTTCCTTTCAGGAGGCAGCTGCTTACAGTAGACGGATTTCCATTTGGAAAGCAGAATAAGGAAAGCTAATTACTAAGGTTCATTTGTAGGCTTGATCACATTTATCCTATTACTACATTGATATGAAAGGCAGTTATTTAACACGAGCAGACTTGTGAGATTGTTTATTCACTGAAATAATAGTACGTTCCAGCTCAAAGTGTTTTATTTCTCTTATACAAGAGGAATTTGCTAACACTAGCCATTTTTATTCATTAAAGAATAAAAATGTATCCATTTGTGAAGTGTCCCAAGAGTCAAGTTAGTTCCTGTTATCACTTATATTAGAGCAGCTATAATGTGAACAACAGTCATTCCTTCACCAGCCTCTTTCTTTTTCTGTCTCGGAGTAAATCCGACATGCGGCTTATCGTGTTACAAAAACTGTGTCTGGGTCTCTGTCCCCTGTCATTCACAGCAACACCAGCCAATCTCAGGTGTCTGTGAGCTCCTGGGTGTGTAATACGGCAGATAGAGCTTTCTTCCAAGTGTGTTACACAGACTTATTGCAAGGTTGCTCCACAGCAAGGTTGAATTCTCGAATCTGATTGGGCAGAATGTGTGCATTATTTTTGCATAACAGCACGATTTGGACAGTAGTTCCAGCTATGTCATGAACGATAAGTGAATTTCAATGCGTTTGTCCGAATTTTTGTTTTTATAGTAACAGCTTTCCTTTGAGGGTGTTACACAACCCTGAAGTTGTAGTTGCAGTTGGCTGGCTTCATATGTCTCTGGAAGAAGCGTGTGTTAACTTGACCCTGTCCGGGGAGAGTTAACTTGTTTTTTCGGGGGGGGGGGGGGGGGGGGGGGGTGATCTGTTTACCTATGCAGCTGCCTCCTAATAGTTAAAAGTGATTTGTGAGATTTCTGCTCATCTCCACAAATAAAGATGTTTCAGTTAGGCTCTTTTTCAGCAGCAAAAATTTCTGAACAATCTCCTCTTCTCTACTTATGGTCCGCATTTACACTTCGTTACTGACTTATTTGTATCGTCTCCAAATTGTTACGGCTAAATCTGGATTTTCCATACATGACTAGTGATCTAAAACAGCAGGAAAGCCTGTGCAGTGCCTATTTATGCACGTCTTCTTTCCCCTGAAATAACTCTTCCCATCCAGTGTGACCCGCCAGCGGCACTTGGGCCAAACGTTATGTAAAGTTTTCCACTGGGACATTCCGTTACTAGTCAAGTCTTAATGCTTGGGATGCTTTACCCGTTCTGTTCCTGAGTTCGGAAAGATTGCCTTTTATTCTCATGCTGATGTGTCTATGAGCCAGCAGAAAGGCCTAGGAATTTTTGGTCTCTAGTGATGCCCCCTAACCTCTGAGCTAGCAGTCAGGTGTTTGGATTCCTGTAATATTCAGTATTAGAGGCGAAACTGCATTTTTGCTTTCGTTTAGAAGGATTAATTACTTAATTTGCACAGTTCACATTGAGCTTGTCAGCATTTCAGCAAAGAAGAACGAATGAGCAAATGAAGAATCCACATTTGCAGGATTATTTAGCCTCAAAAACAAGCACAACATGGATCAGGACACACACACACACACTACTTTCTAAAAACTTCCAGACCAAAGACACGTTTGATGGTTGTTTTGCACTTCTGTATTGCGTATATGGTTATATGATGTTGCTGCTTACTTGTTCGAGTGCAGTACACGGTGTTGCCGTTGCTGGTGTAGCACTGTTTCTTTAACATTTGAGCACGGTACATATGTTTATCCGACTGTGATTTAGTTAATGGAAGAAAAAAAAAGGATATACGGAATACAAAGGCCATTATCGAGCAAAGGTTTGCTCATCATGCAAAAATGTTGTAATCATTTTTATTCTATTTGTTGTTCTATACAGTATTATTTTGTATTGCACATTTACAGCAAGCACTTATTTTTTTTTCTGTGTATTATGCCTGTTTACTAGTGTTAAAAAAAAAAACTTAAATTGGTACCTTTTAAGTACCCTTCAGTGTTAACCAAATACAAATAAAAGCACAGTGTTATAATTCCTAAACGAATTTCTCATGTCATAATGATTAAAGCAGTATTGTATTCAACATTTGGAAATGTGTACTTTTTTTGTAAATCCTACTTTAAATACTTTGTGATTGTATTTTTGGCTCTCTTTAGCCAGTAGTGCTTTTTTTTTTCCTCAATCATCTCAATCATCAGTGGGAATTATATTTCATTATTTGACGCTTCCAGGAACATGTCAGTGGGTTTTTGAGTGTTTGAGTGGTCTGCAGTCCTTAAATCTAAACCCTGTTGAACATTTTAAGGATTTGTGCGTTTGGCTTCATGAACAACTGGAATACTGGACTTTTTTCCAAAGGTCAGTCTTCTCCGTCTCATACTGGATATCACCCACAATGTGCTGAGTGAGAACAATGTAGATCACATGTAGATATGTATATAATCATGTAGTCTCAACCAGATGAAAATTGTTTAAAGTACTTTTTCTTTATATAATGATTGCAGTCCCAGTATATACAATCTAAATCATCTAATTAGGCTCTTCATAAGTATCATAACCATGCAGACCCTGTACCTTTAAGAACATATATGCAGTAGTCTAATTCAGTATAGTACCTGGTAGTTTGGTACTGAAGGTAACTAGGAGGACAATGTATTTATTTCATGTAGTTCAATCACACAGTCCAGTTTATCATTATTCTTTGATAGATTTGAACTAAACACTTGAGGTGGCGTTACACTGGTTCACTGACATTTAGCCCAGGGACTGAAGAGATCTGACGCTGCCTGCGTTCCTCCTTGTCACTCTCCTGCAGGGGATAAGAGGAAGGAAGTGTTAAATCTGCACTTGTCAAAAAACTGTATTTGTTTTAACATGCATCTCAATATTTGATCTAATATGTATACTATAAGTATTAACAAAGTATTAATTTACAAAACGCTTCAAGACTGGAACCTGGACCCAAGACTGACCTAATTCATCTTAGTTTATGGTGGTGTAAAAGACAAAATTCCTGCTTCCTCCAATCACTGATCTCTATTCTTCGCAACGACCAATCACTGATCACTATTTACCCAATAATCCATCACTGATCACCATTATTCCCAACAACCAATCACTGATCACCATTATTCCCAACAACCAATCACTGATGACCATTATTCCCAACGACCAATCACTGATCACTATTTACCCAATGATCAATCACTGATCACCACTGTTCCCAACGACCAATCACTGATCTCTGCTCTTCCCAATGACCAATCACTGATCACTATTCTTCCCAGCGACCAATCACTGATCACCACTGTTCCCAACAACTAATCACTGAACACCACTGTTTGTCCATCCCACACACGTCTTTATTCTTTTGCTTTAAACTCTCGTCCTGGCTATATTTACAAGTAATAAATTTGAGCGATTCCATTTCCTTTAGAATATTTCCCGACTACACAGTACCACTGCTTCTTTTTTGTCTGCATTCTTGATAGCAATTATAGCATTTTGTAAATATGTAAATAGTTTGTTTGAGCCATGTCCAAAGATGTCAATAAGAAACAAGTTATAATCTCAGAATTATTTTTCTATTCTTATAAAGCTCTATTCGATTTGTTGCTTCAGAAAAATCTTCCTTCTTCATGTATCACATTTCTATATGTAAATGGTCATATAATATGCCACATTACAGAAGAAAAATGTGTTCTGCATGATGTTAGCTTGCTAACTGTGTTCTTTCATGCTGTGGTGCAAAATGAGACCAGTTAGTACAAAATTACTTCACACTTTGTGTTCAACAAAATACAGTTCATCATCTGGCTCTTGTACTGTACTGTAGCTGTTGATTGTTTCGCAAAGAATTCGATCATTCCTAAAACTCAAGATGAGCTGGTTATTGAGCACACTCACGCTGGTTTGCGTTTCTGAGAAAAGATTGGTGCATTCTGGCTTTTAGTCGGCTGCGGAACCCTACAGGGAGAGGAAATGTGAATGTAGTGTTTACAAAGTAGTGTATTTGTAGCTCAATCTATTAGCCTTGCTTAAAAAAGACGCAATAGTATAGGTTACTTAATTGTTATATATATATATATATATATATATATATATATATATATATATATATATATATATATATATATATAGACACACACACACATTGTGTGTGTATGTGTGTGTGTGTGTTCACCTCTGCCTCATGTGGTCCAAGGAATTCTGGGTAACAGAGGTCTGGCAGGGTGTGTTCTGTTCACTCATAGCTTTTTCCTGTGACATAAACATGCAACTGCATCCTTGGCCTTGTATGTATCAGTTTTTTTTATTCATATTATCTATGTGTGTTTAGTATATCATCTTTTTTCTCTGTCCTGTTGTATATGTGTGTGTGTGTGTGTGTGTGTGTGTGTGTGTGTGTGTGTGTGTGTGTGTGTACCTGTTTTTTCACCCTCGGCTCACTGTGCAGCTTTCGGTCCTGTTGCAGTAAAGCTATTCTGTCTCTCACAGGCCACACAAAAAAGATCTTATGCACACCACACATGGCTGCATGCAGCTATAGAAACACACACACAGAGACACATAATAGCATGTAAAAGTCGTACATTTCTATGGACCAGGAACTACTCAGGAGGAGCTTGGCATATTGCAGATCGTAGATCGTTCCAACACAAGCTTCAACTTTCTCTCATTATTTTCAGTTTATTATTTTCAACTTGCGCCTGTTTTTTCGCTCAGTGCTCTGACACAACTGGCAAGCTGTGCATGTGTGTTACCTGTGCTCTGACTCTGTGCTGCAGTTTGAGTTCCTGTATAGTGAAGGAAGCTCTCCTCTGGTGTGTATCCTCCTGGAAAAAACCAATGACATCTCTGGAGTCCTGCGGAACAAATAAACACACAAGCAAAGCTGATGCAACTTGTGTATTTCACCAGATGAAATATATGTGTGTGTGTGTGCATACATGTGTGTGTCTACCTGAATGGTTTTGCTCAGGTGTTTGATGTTCTCGGTCTGGAGAAGTCGGCGTGTGAGGAAACCTCGGGCTACAGCGGTCGGACAACGTGCTGCCTTCTGCCGTTCCTGAAACTAAATGAAACTAAAATAAGTATCATGAATACTTTTTGATCTTATCACTTCAGAAATGTGATTCTGTGTCTGTGTGAGCTAGTTAATAACCACAATTCTTTACAAATACATGTGACACCTACATAATTTTCTGCAATAGAAATAAGCCTGCGGTAGAAGAAGGATGTTATGTAAAATTTATACTTTATGATGTGTAATTTTTAAAAAATGACATTAATGTACTTCTTCAAGCTGTAGTGTTTACTGTATCCTCTCTCTCTATCTATCTAGTTCTTTACAAATGTAGAAAAGATATCAGATTAACGGTACACATACACTAC
Organism: Ictalurus punctatus; assembly: GCF_001660625.3. Lineage (NCBI taxonomy): Eukaryota > Metazoa > Chordata > Actinopteri > Siluriformes > Ictaluridae > Ictalurus > Ictalurus punctatus. Next base: position 23,597,255 of record NC_030428.2, read on the forward strand.
CGGTCAAAAGTTTGTGGACACTGGACTGAAATGTTTCTCATGATCTTAAAAACCTTTTGATCTGAAGGTGTGTGATTAAATGTGTGAAATCGGTGTTGTAGATAAAAAATATAATTGTGTCAACATATTCGTTTCTTTCATTAGAAAACTAATATTTTATTTACAAAAAAATCTTTTTTAAAACGAACGACTCCGCGCAAAATTTTTGGAAAAGCAGCCGATAAGACTCCAGTGTCGGTGGGAACTCCTTTAATACTGTTTAAAAAGCATCTCAGGGAAATTCCTCAAGAATTTGGGTGAGAAAACGCCAAGAATACATTTCTGGAAATTCTAGGAAAAAAGGGCGTCTACTTTGAAGATGCTAAAATACTTTTTTTATCACGACATAATTCCCATAGTTCCATTTGTGTTACTCCAGAGTTTTGATGACTTTATTATTATTCTAAAATGTGGAGAAAATGTGTGTAAACTTTTGACCAATAGTGTATGCTGTTTACCCCAATTACTGGGCTAAAATCTGGAAGTTTTATCTAATATCTGACCATTTTCATGCCGTTATGCTGTTTACATGATCGCTTGATTAATCTGGTAATGATTCAGTTGTGATTGCGTTATTAGTATGCATGTAAACAAACTCAGCTTGAAATTGTTTCTTCTATTCAAGCCTTTTTGCAGACCAGGACATTTGTCTATATAATAATAATCAATTATTTGGGACATTTTTACAAAGAATTTTCTATCAGACAATAGAAAAGTGCACAGACGGCCTGGATTTTTACTCTCATCAAGAAGTACTGATTCTATAAATACCTAAATTCAGAGAAGCCCCCAATCTTATACCCCTCGCTCCTTTTTCCTGGTAAACCAGTTTTACATGCCCTGCATGTGCATACGAGAATCTAACAGACCCTCCATATTCATTATTCAATTATTCAAATGCTTGCCCTGTGTTCACCACTGACTCTGATTTTTCCAATGAGAATTTTACAAAAGGATGTTATATAAAGTGTGGGCTGTCTTTAATCCAAGGTTGTGTGATGGATGGGACCTGTTGGTGGTGCTGTGTCTCTTGGTCCTGTGTTTTAAGTATGTCTGTGAGTTGGAGAGTGTGCTGTTCTTTCAGATGCTCACATGGTATGTCTAATACCTGGACATCACCTACAACAGAACACAGGTTATGGAAATGTATTCATTTAATGACATGTACTTAAAAGAAAACATTTGTAACTGAATTATAATCTTTAACTGTACAAATGACCCGACACTTATAGTAGCGTTCACAATTTAAATAACTAATTTCTGTCCTATGCTATATTTCTGCGTAGCAATGGCGCCCGTACTGGTCGATTGGGTTAGGTTTCTAGTTAAGGCGAGTAAGGTGACTTGATTGTACTGAGACAAATACACCGCTGCAACCAGAGTGAACGTATGAGTGTAAAGTGCTTAATCTTTGTCAGGTTTGAGAACACTGCGAGGTGGGAATACACCCTGGTTACATCATAAGCACCATGCACACACATTCACACAATCATTCAGACCTAGGCCAATTTAGTGTAAGCCAATTGACCCACCAGCATGTTTTTGGGAAGTGAGAGAAAACTGGAGAACTCAGATGAAACCCCTGCATATAGATACAGAGGAGCATACAGAGGAACTCCACAGTAACCCAAGTTCAGACCAGGATCAACCCGGGGCTCTGGAGCTGTGAGGGGGCAACAGTACCCACTGCACCACCATGCCACCACGTGAAAAAAATATATTTTATACTATTCAGAAAACAAAAATTCTACAAATTCTGCCATGTACTGTGTGTTACAGAAAAAGACGTGACAAATTTTATGAAAATCATTGCAAGTCTATGAGACACACTCATTTATAAGGACTGTGCTCCAGTATGTATATCTGTGACATGAAACTACAACAAGCACATAACTAGACTCTTCTTTGTGTTTGCTCTAATTCTCACTAACCTACTGTTTTATCCTGGAGGAAATCAGCTGCAGCCAGGTGCTGCTGGTTCATTCTGTTCTGTGGACATCTTACCAGCTCCAGCTTGTGTCTGACGAAGGTTTCTGAGGCTTCAGAGGCTGACCTGATCTGTGGCCTGAGCAGTGTCAGGGACGGACTCTCCACATCGTAGGACTGATTGAGCGGAGCTGAAGGGAAGCGCTGACGGGTGGTACAGTGGTTATTCTGGGTTTTCTTTTTTTTAAGGGTCTCTGGTTGGGTTGGGTTTAGCACACCAGTTGGTCTGCTCAACGTTAAGCTCCTGGGAGTGGAAGAGGTGAGTAAATTACAACTTGTCTTTTTTAAGTCAGAGCAGCTGCAGTTCCACTCCACACCAGAAGATGCTGATAAAGCTGACTGTTCTACTGAGATTGTCGCTCCTCGGTTGAAGTTTTGAAATGTTTTTTTAAAGCGATGAGGATGGACCTCTGACTCATTAATGGGAACGGCGATGAGCATTTTGCACGAATGGTGGTCCGGTGGACTCGGTAACTGGGCGTACGAGCCCATTATACTAGCACAAATAGAAAGACCAGTCAGTGATAAGTCAGGTGAGGTTGTATCAACATCAGAGCTACAATCCAAGCAGTTACTACACTTCATTACCGGTTGATGCTCCAGCGTTCGACAGCCTTCCTTCTCCCTATCAGTGTCAGGCTCTTCCCTTTCCCTTTTCTTGCCACTTTGCATCTCTGCATATCTCAAATCCTCACTTCCTACTTGAATCCCTCCAATACAGCCTGGCTGAATCTCTTCCTCTCCTTTTTCCTCTCCTCTTTTCCTCATTCTCTCCATCTGGCTGTTCAGTAGCCGTAGGGTCTCCTTCCGCAGTGCAGTACTATTTAAGAAGAGGCCGGTGTGTGGCTGCTGCTCTATTTGTGTTCTTTTGGAACATGGGGATTCTACAGCTTGGGAAACGTCATCATCCTGCACCTTTCGCAACTGCAAAGGAAAGAAAATGTTAATTGTAGATCATGAAATACAATTTGGAGGTATAATTCGCATCTGTGTAGTAGGAGGCAGTATACACCTAACATGTGGGTCAGTGAAGAAACGTTGCAAGGAAATTCACTACCATGTTATACCACAAATATCCCAGATATCCCACAAAATGGATCTGTCAGAATATAGGCAGGGAAAAAGTAACGCTTCGCTGTTTCTCAAGTTTTGCTGTGGCTGCTATGGTTTGTGAACAAACTACAAGCCAGTCATAATAAAGGTGCAGGGATTTGTTGAATGTAGGGGAAAATGTTGCATATTTGTTTAGTTCTCCGTCAGAGATACAGTCCTTTATGTGTGGTAGCAGAGACAAGAGGTAAGATAGCTGGTGCGTAAAGTTGTGTGAGCCCTTGCAACCCTAAACGCTTTGTTTTTGTGCCGAACATTGTTTAATTCATGAGTTAAGACACCCCATAGGATTAGTCCAAGAAATGTAATTATTTACATAATTTATCATTTGGATGTGTTGCTTTACCAAGTAATAAATACGTTACCATTTACCATTTACTTAAACGTCATTTGTTTCAGCTCTTGTCACAAAGTTATACAGGAAATGAACCTGCACTCGCTCACCTGTCGCTTTGTGGACTGATCGTGTGAACGCATTATTATTGTGACTGCCTGTTCTAGCTACAGTCGCTCTGTTGTTCTTCATATTAAGACAGGAAAACCAATCAAATTCTACCATACTATCCACGATTTATATAAACCAGACATAGGTCTCAGATCCCCTACGGCTGTGCTATTGATAGTGGTCCAGCAAAACGAAAGATGCCTAGTCTTGTTGTTAATTGCTGTAAGTCGTTAGTAGTCATTACTCTGATTGTGTGAGGTATATTCTGATTATATGATCCAAGGTTCATTTGTTTACCCTGGAAAAGCAAAGTTAGGCCAATGGGACACAACGGGGAACAAGTTGGAAAAATGTGGATCGGTGGAGGTAGTCCTTGTGTCAAGTCATTTTGAATCCTTACAATCCTTAAGAATGTGCTACTAAAGAATAGCCACTAAAGAATAGTGCTTTGTGTTATGTTTGTGAATTTATAGCTAAATGGGTTTTTTAAAAAAAATCTTTACAGACCCATAATTATAGCTCTTTTTTATATATATATATATATATATATATATATATATATATATATATATATATATATATATATATATATATATATGTGTGTGTGTGTGTGTGTGTGTGTGTGTGTGTGTGTGTGTGTGTGTGTGTGCTTATAAAATTTAATCAGGGCTTAAAAGAGAGAACTTTTCAAGGCCAGAAGAACTAGTTTATGCCTGACCACACCAGGAAGTAGTATGGTATGTTAAGGACATTAAACATAAACATGGATGTTGGCGACTCTCACCAGATGGCTCACTAAATGGACTGACTATCCCACATCTGTTACTTACACTCACCAATTAGTGCATCAGTTTGAGTTTGTGCATAATCTATCCTGCTGAGTGTAACACTGAGCACATGTACTGTACTGAGCATGTGAAACTGTCCAATAAAAAGCATAGAAGCATGGAAAGCATAGTCCCCTGAATGTTTTACAAGCCATACAAATGTCTGAGGCCACAGACTTTAGGAAAAGTGTGTTTAGAAAGTTCAGTACACTGGGTTTAGTGTGCGTTCAGTAGTAAGTGTTGAGTGAGGTATGGAGATGACCTGTACGTGTTTGATGATGTCCTGCACTCGATCGAGCAGAGATCTGAACGTCTGTGTGTGTCTCTCACACTCTCTCTGCGCTGCCCTCTGTCTCTGTTCAGCCATCTCGGCACGCTGCTGTTCACTGAGCTACACACACACAAAACACACATAAAACACACAGACCGAGTGAATTACTCACCTGCATTATAGGTTTTTATCACAATAATTTGCAACAAAGTGTTGCTTTTTATAAATTGCTAAATCTTTGCATGTTTATGTGCATTATGTGCATCATTTACTGCAGGAAAGTACAATTAATCTTTTGTAATTTTGAAATAAGGCACCTTGTTTAAGAAACTGTTTCACTATGTTGATCTTGTATATAAGGGTTGCCATATAACACCATGATTAAATAACAGCGAAACATTGTAAGATCTATGTGATCACTGTACGTCCATGACAACACACACACACAGCTCCTCTAACTGAAGTCCCCCTGATGGATATGGCGCATTGCTATATATAGATATGCTGTATGTACTGTATATCTCTGTATATCTATACATACCGTGCTGTGCAAAAGTATTTTCCCCCATCCTGATTTGTTCTGTTTTTATGTACATCTCACACAAAGTTTTTTCAGAACCATATCTCCCTGCAGTTATTGCCTGGTAACTAAGCAGGGTTGAGCCTGGCCAGTACCTGGACGGGAGACCTCCTGGGGAAAACTAAGGGGACACTATACTGTAAAAACTGCACCATCTTTCGGATGAGATGTTAAACTGAGGTCCTGACTCTCTGTGGTCATTAAAAATCCCAGGACACTTATCATAATAAAGTAGGGGTATACAATGGTGTCCTGGTGAAATTCCCCCACTGGCCCTTCTCTATCACGGCCCCCTAATAATCCCCATCTCTGAATTGGCTACCTCACTCTCTCCTCTCCACTAATAGATGGTGTGTGGTGGGTGTTCTGCTGCACTATGGCTGCCGTCGCATCATCCAGGTGGATGCTACACATTACTAGTGGTCGTTGGACACTAGTGGACATTTCCTCCTCCATACAAGATAAAACAAAGGCAACCGGAGTAAACACGAAACACAGTTTTTAAATGATAATGCTATTTATTGAGGCAAAAAAGTTATCCAATACCAAATAGGTCTGTGTGAAAATGTATTTGCCCCCGTAGTTACTAAAGGTGGCACAACCAGATTTTATTATTTATTTATTATTAAAGTTAGCACGTGTCTCATATAAGCTGTTACATTTAGATCACTACAGTGATTTATTGCACACAAGACCACTCAACCCTGCATCCCATAATAATAAGTGCTAGCAAATAGTGGGATCATGTAGTGCATTTCATTTTATGGAGCATTCATTTCTCAAAGTGATTTAGTATTTTAAATAATGTGACAGTTCTAGCAGTAATTTTGGGGGGGAAAAAATAGGTTTATGTGCATTCAACTACTCTATAAATAATATAGATAATACAATATAAATAATGGTTGGTGAAAAACCTCCTATGACCCCATCAGCGTCTCAGACGACCCCACGTGTTTTGATCTTTAAGGTACATTATGTAAAATTGGGCGTGGGGGGTTGTTGAGTTGTTGAGAGGGGATCCGTAGTGTCTGTAAAATGACTTGACAGTAGGCGCAAGCTTTCCGGACCAGAATTCAGAGCAGAAAACAGGTTTTCTCACTGACTTTATACACTTTTGATAAGGACACGACTTCGTGTTGTTGTTGTTGTTGTTCTCATGCTCTACATATCTTCCATGTTATTTGTACATGTAATGAATAAAAAAATAGATTATTACAACTTTAAGGACATGTGAATGCAGATTGTGTTCTACAGTAACACAAAGAGCAGTGTTATTAGATTGTTAATGTGATATTTTGTCATTCAGGATCATACAATTCATGCATTTTGGTAATGCATTACAAAATATCTAAATAAAAAATAAATACAAATAAATAAATAAATACACTAGGCTTGTAGTAATCTTAATTATCACTTCAATGCAGACGATACTCAGATTTATATTCACTCGAAGCCTGGTCAAAATGTGGATGTTTCTTTTCTCTCACATTGTATTTCTGAGATAAAAACATGGATGCCCCAAAACGTTTTGTGTCTTAATAGTGATAAGACTTAGGGTTACTGAAGTCCTTGCACTGGCTCCAGTCAGGTTTTTTTTTTTTTTGCTTATTCTCTCTTCTCATCTTCTTGGTATAGCTGATTCACTAATGTTGAAGGTAGACGGTTCTGCTTTGGAGTTCCAAACTAAATAAAAAAATCTAGTTTGTCTTTTGACCCACACGTATAATCTACTGTAAAGAATTCATTTTTTCATCTCAGAAATATCACTAGACTTTGCCCTATGCTATCTTCTCCTGTGACTGAAAGGCTTTCATCATTTGTGGTTTTTCTCGTATTGATTACTACAGTGCACTTCTTGCTGGGGTTCCTAAATCCACACTAAATACATTGCAATGTGTGCAAAATTCGGCTGCTAGGATCCTCACTGGTGTCAGGAGAAATGAACACATCACTCCAATACTGAAGTCCTTGCACTGGCTCCCGGTCAGGTTTCGCCTTGGTTTTAAAATCCTTATGCTCACATGTAAGGCACTGCATGGACTGGCCCCTCAGTATCTGTCTGCACTTTTAACTTTATATACTCCCAAGCGTCATTTGCGCTCCTCTGGAGCTGGTTTACTGGCTGTCCCATAGACACGGTTCGATCTGTAGGGGACAGGGCTTTCTCGTCCTGTGCTCCTAGACTCTGGAATGCACTCCCTGCTCATACTACAGATGCACAGAATTTGAGTATTTTTAAATTTAACCTAAAAACTACTTTATTTGTTTTTAATCATTTTGTATTCAAGTCTGTATTTATCTGTGTATTTTTTTCTTGTTATTTTCTTATTGTGTAAAATGCCTTGAGAAGCTGCTTTAAAGGCGCTATATAAAAATAAAAAGTTTATTATTGTTGTTGTTGATGTTGTTGTTATTGTTGTACCCTGGGAAGAAGCGCGTGCCTCCCGTGGAAGCGGATGGCGGACTGTGCCCCCGTGTGTCCGTGTCGCGCACTGCACCCTCTCTGCGCGTGCACGCGGGCCAGGCTCTTCAAACGGTACTCCTCATAGCTCTCCATCACCCTTTTCTTTAAAGAAAAAATACATTCTTCATAACAATCTCTCTGAGCTGATTAAATAAACTGATTTATTGTTATTAGGATTGTGCGAATCGGTCATCTGTTAGATTAAAAGGCGCTGGTATAAAGTATATAAGGTATAAAGTTGGCTTGATGTTGGACGGTCGATATTCGCAGATATGCGGAAATTAAGGGACCGTCTCTAAAGTTACATACGACATTGTTAAACACGATTCTAAATTCAATCTGAAAAAAGATAATAATAATCTTATCAAACTGCTCAGTAAGCAATTAGTTTTTCACTCACTCTCTCACTCACTTACTCTCTCTCTCACTCTCTCACTCTCTCTCTCTCTCTCACTCTCTCACTCACGTACTCACTCACTCTCCCTCTCTCTAACTCTCTCACTCACTCTCTCTCACTCTCTCTCTCACTCACTCACTCACTCTCTCTCTCTCACACACACTCTCTCTCTCACTCCCTCTCACTCACGCACTCTCTCTCACTCTGTCTCTCACTCACTCTCTCTCACTTACGCACTCTCTCTCTCTCTCTCTCTCTCTCTCTCTCTCTCTCTCTCTAAAAAATGTCGGTTGAGTCAGCAAGGCAGTAATCTGGTGGCCAGCTCACAGACATAAAATTCAGAAAACAAATAAACATCTTTGAAATATTAAAACATTCATGTATTATCAGTACTTTTAATGCTTTCATTAATAGGACTTTTTTGTGTGTGAAGAAAATTATTAATTTCAATACGGGTCATTTTGACCCAGCTTTATGCATTCGTGTAGGTTTTTTGGTTCATGCATTGTAGGGTTAAATATTTTTTAATATCTGAAAGGTGTGCATTATACCTGACACCTACATGAACACTTTACAGTTGGTTTTGTGACTGTAAGCCATTCTCTTCTAATGCTACTGAATTTAGAAACGTGTATAAACGTGTAACTTGAGAGACGGTCCCTTAATTTAACATCAAGCCAACTTTATCCCAGCTTCAAACATAGAACTTTCCAGCTTAGTTTTTAAACTTCAGAAAAGAAAAAGCAGAGGTTTGTGTTTTTTGTTTTTTTTTACCTGTAAGCTTTGATCCATTTATCAGTTTGTCTTGTTTCACTTTCTGAGGTATTTTTTTTTCTGTCTTTCTTTTCTTTTTTTCTCGATAGCTCAGGAGATTGATAAAAACCTAAAGGTCCATCATTCTCATTAAATCTATTCTTAAATGTATTCTTCTTAATACTTGTTTATACTACAGTCTGATATAATGATGATGAAATATATAAATATAATATATAATCAGATAAATGGTTGAATTTGTTGTAGTTTATCCGCGTATATGAAGCCTCTACTCGGTTTACACTTCCGGAAACTAACGGTTGTAACTATTACCTAGAAACCGACAAGCCCCGCCCACTGGTCTGTGTCATTCTGGACTAGAAAATAAATAAATAAACAAATAAATAAGATAAACAAATAACAATGATAATGATTTGAATTATTTTCCTTTCATTTTTCAGGCTACATTTAAAGTTGAGTCTAGGTTTGTTTCACAAGCCATTTTCCAATATTTTAACAGTGTGTGTGTGTGTGTGTGTGTGTGTGTGTGTGTGTGTGTGTGTGTGTGTGTGTGTGTTTAGCTCGTCCCCACTTGCTTTCTAAAAAAATAAATTTTATGAAAAAAGTAGAAAATGCAAACAGCTCATGATAATCTCTCTCTCTCTCTCTCTATCTCTCTCTCTCTCTCTCTCTCTCTCTCTCTCTCACACACACACACACACACACACACACACACACACACACACACACACACTGACTGTGTATTCCATTAATCTAACATTCTCCCCTAAATCCTGATGCTACCTGGTGTATTTAATGGGGTCTGAGAGGTTAATGTTTCTGAGAAATAAGACAGGGCAAACAAATAAAATAATGATTATGGAAAATAATAAAAGATTAATGTTGTATTATGGAGTTAGCAAATTGTCTTAATTGATTTGGAATAGGAAATTTAAGTCTATAACACTGCACTCAGAGTCCACGATGCAATTGGTCGATATTTCATAGCTTGCGGCCAATATATCACACATTCGAGTGGTCGAGAGAGAATGGCATTTTATCATAAAAATACAATGCACGTCGTACAATGAATTGATATTAAATTTGATTTATGGGGTTTTGTTCAGGTAGCTACAACGTTTCATTTCCACTTGACAAACTTCCCTTCTATGCACAGTACAGTGTTGGTATATCTTGACAACCCACCTTTACCACAAGAAAACCTTTTTGACAGACATCATCATTTGAATTAAAAACAAAACCCTCAGATGGTGAATTTGATCAAGTTGTTGGTTACGTGGCAGTGTGAATGAACATAAGCTTATTAGAGTACCAGCTGTCAAATGATCTGCAACGTACATACTTCATCGCTGATCCTGTAGAGATCAGAAGGACGAGATGAACTGATGAAAAAGATCAATTTGAATGCTAATAAAAAATGACATTTAATCACACCCAGGGATGTGTTTCAGCTGTGTTTTCCTCAGTCAATTTGTAAATTGACTAAGTAGGAATCAGTCTTCAAACAGGAAAAAGAAACTATTTGAATCTGGCAAAAATCCATTCCAGAATTTTTAAGCCTTGGATTAAAAATCATTAACAAAAACTGTACTAGATAAAACATTTAGGAAAAACCTAGTATTAAAGCAAAGCTCAAAATATATGCCTCTTTTCCAGACTTTTGCAATGTTGGTGCACTTTGCCACACATATGGTAATGTAAAAAAAAACCAACAACAACAACAAAGCTTTAATGCATAGCCATTACATGGTGAAGGGGTTACCTAAGAACAAAGGTATATAGTAAGTAAAACAACAGTAGAGGTCTTATTAAAAGTTTTTATAGAATAAGATGTGATTAATGTGTATTTCGTCCGCGTAATCACTACGGTGAACTGGCCTGTGTAATTAAGTGAAACATATTCAGATAAAAGTCACCAGGAGCTTCATGCTCTAATTTGGGCCACTCTCACTCAATATGTTATGGGCGTGTTTAAAGTGTTTAAAGTGTACATTTGTTAAAGTGACAGTTTAAAGTACATCAATCTTTTAAAATATGTTTGGATCTTTTCTGCAGTTATCAGTAATTTATTTAAATCAAAATGAATCACAAACAAGCAATTTAATAGTCATTTTATAGCCTTTAAAAACACTTTTATGCATAACCGTTACATTGGATAAGGGATTGCCTAAACACCATGGTACATAGAAAGTGAATCAGCAGGAGAGATGTTTTCAAAACTGCATCTCATTAAACGCATTTGTATTTATAGGGTTGGCTGTGGCTCAGGTGATGGAGCGGGTTCTTCACTAATCACAGGGTTGACGGTTCGATTTCTGGCCCACATGACTCCACATGCCACAAGCATCCGTTGGCAAGACACTGAACCTCAATTTGCTCCCAATGCCTTTCATGGCAGCTCTGCTGTCATTAGTGTGTGTGTGTGTGTGTGTGTGTGTGTGTGAACGGGTGAATGAGACGCAGTGTAAAGCACCTTGTAGAACTACTAAGGTTCGTTTTTTGTTGTTGTTTGTTTTGTAAATGCTTCAATGCATAGCCATGATGTGACATCAATTACTGCAGGACTAAAGTACATTACGTTCAGTGTAGAGTGTGGAAATTTACAGTATTTTCAAAATCTTTTTTGTAATGTTGGATTGGTGAAATGGTTATTTAAGCAGATACGAGTCGTGGTGGGTTACAGCAGATGTTGTCTTGGCTGTGTCATTTAAAAACTAACAGTGAGCTGTTTCACAAAAACTGACAAAAATTGACTGGACGGTTGAAGACTGGAAAAAGACCAGGTGATTTCTATTTAATGTACTGTCCAGTTTGGGTGAGTCTGTACCCCTGATAGCCTCAGATTCCTGTTCATGGCTGATAGGAGTGGAACCTAATGTGGTCTTCTGTTGTTGTAGCCCATCCACCTCAAGGTTTAACATTTTGTACATGCTAAGATGCTTTTCTGCTCACCATCCTTGTAAAGAGTGCTTATTTGAGTTAATATATCCTTCCTGGCAGCTCAAATCAATCTGGCCATTTTCCTTTGACCTCTATTATCAACTAGCCGCTTCCAAACATCGAACTGTCGCTCACTCAATGTCTGTTGTTTTTCACACCATTCTGGAGGCTGTAGTTAGTGGAAAATCCCAGGAGATCAGCAGTTTCTGAAATACTCAAACCACCCCATCTGACACCAACAACCATGTAATAATCAAAGTCACATTTATTCTGATGTTTGATGTGAATATTAACTGAAGCTCCTGACCTGTATTTGCATGATTTTTTTCATTGCGCTTCCACCACATGATTGGCTGATTAGATAACTGCATGAATGTGCAGGTGTACAGGTGTTCCTAATAAAGTGACCGGTGAGTGTATATAGGGAAATAAAATTTGTCATCTTCTTATCATATTTAAACTTATGCCTATTTATTTAACACACACCATTATCCACCATGAAGTCAGCGGCTATTTACACTAAGTGACAATTGCAGCATTTTCTTAGGAATATGCTATTTACGTACACTTAGAGAAAATAAATAGCAATATATTCTATTTACACTATATAAAAGTAGCAGCTCTTTGCATTAAGTGCAAATAGTTGTTAGATGTTATTTATACATATAAATAGTGGCAGATACTATTTGCACCTCAGAATTGTTGTACATTAACAGGATGCAGTAATAACAGGGTGTAAGTGACTATATTTATTAAAATTATTAAATGGATGCCACCTTACTGGGACAATAAAGCCCTCCCTACACCTACCCCTAACCGATCAACACTTTATTATTAAATATTTTCTTAAATTTTAGTGAAAATAAATGCCTTTCCGATCTGATATGTGATGGGAAAAGGGAGATGAGCGAGTTCAGCAAATGACGGATTTGAACTCGGATCAAGCATGTTTAAGGCTACTTTCAGGCGCCTCAGTCCATACGGCCTACAGTACTGTACACGTTAAGTGGAGAGCGTCTTTTTGTAATCTTCTGTGGCCCAACCAGACATAGCCGCCCATTTTCGGCAATGTAAAAAAAAAGGAAAAATAAAATAAAAAATGTATTCCCCTCGCTTGGGCCCCAAGTGCGCACGGGCCCTTTTTTTGGGGTCTGGGCATACTCCCTCCACATTGTTTTAAAGCCACCAAAACATCTTTCTAGTAATGCATATTTTAGACTAACAATGGGTGTAGAATCTATAGGAATAAGGTTATTTTTGGTCAAGGTATACCGGTCTCATAATTTGTGTTAGAGACTGATCTAATATGACTTACTTAAATCGACTTACGTAATTGAATGGTTGATACAGTTTGGTGCGATCCCTTGTGTTGCGCGTCACCTCTTGTAATGATCTGGGAGTATTTCCCTTGGAGACCAGGAGAGGAGTATGACCGTGTCCTGCACTGTGTGTGAGTCTGCAGCAAGTGTGTGAGTGAGCAGCCGAACTGTAACCATGATAATGCTCAATATCATTAATAAAAACCAATGTAAAAGGTTTAAACAGTAAACTGGGTCGTGTGTGGATCACTCCCCCTGGTCCCAGTGCCCACCCAGGAACATGTTTAAGATGTGATGGAATCGAACCATTGATGAAAAAAAGAAATCAAAAAGAAAATATATTGGCTGATATATCGATTTGCTTGGGCGGGGGGGGCTAATGAATCTAATGGTACTCTTGTGTCCTCCCTCAGTCCAAAGACATGCGTTGTCGGCTGATTGGCATTTCCTAATTGTCCGTAGTGTGTAAGTGTGCCCTACGATGGGTCGCACCACATCCAGGGTGTCCCGTCTTCTGCCCCTAGGCTCCAGGCTCCACACGTCCCTGTGTAGGATAAGTGGTATAGTAAATGGACGGATGGACGGATGGATAAAGTAGCTTTAAAAGGAAAGTGAGGTCACTGTATTTAGCACTAACATGTTGGTGCACTAATGATTTATTTTATTCAGTACACAGGAAAGGAAGTAATGTTTGGTTGAATGTAAAGTTTTTTATTTGTTATTTGAATTTCATACCCACTCTTAATCAACTTCTACCTTCTTGTCTGCTAAGACATTTCAATAATCGGCGCTTTGGCGACAATTCCAGACGACGATGTTCTAGTTTGCCTGATGTAGCCCAAGTTATCACTTTATGTGTTTAACTAGTTTATGGCTGAACCTATGTTACCAGTTGTTGGGTTTTTTTTGTCAAATCTATCTTCCCAAATATGCATGAAAGACATGTTTTGGAAAGAGGTTAGCTTATGCTAACCTGGGAAGAAATAGTTATATACAGATAATGATCTGCAGTGTAAGAGATGATGACCAAAGAAGCATCCTGATATCAGAAAATAACAGCCATGGAAGTGAGAAAGAACAATAAGTGTGCCATTTCCTTGGCAGTGTGTACTTCCTCCTGACTGAATGATTTATTTCGCTAACCATGGTTATATCTGTTCTTGTTGATTTTAATGACTTTTTCGATTTCTCCAATTCTCCATTTGTTCCAAGGCAGTAATGTTTTATCATGTGTGCAGATCGTCACACCGGATAACCAGTTCCTGCTGAATGCCTCAGGGGGCGGCTCGCTTCTCATCTGGAGGATCACTGACCAGGAGCAGCATGTTGACTATACTGAGTAGTACCAAGGCTTATCTGGAGAAAAAGGACATGCAACGAACTATACATTCATTGAAACTGATGGAATGATCTATATAGTAGTAACTTTCGCAGTGGTGCCTTGTCACCTCAGAGCTCCAGGATCCCTGGTTCAGTAATGAGGTCAGGTGACCATCTGTGTGCAGTCATGCATGTTCTCTCCGTGGGTTTCCTTGGGATTTCCTCTACGTAGGCCATCTCAACATTTTATAGTAACACAGTTGAATGATAAGTTTCATCCTAAACCTTTGCTTGGATGTCAAATTTTTCTGTGTTTACCCATCCAGGATCAGAGTACACTAGAGGTAGCGAACCAGGAGGACAAGCTAAAGGAGAATCACCTGGTGTGCAAGACAAAGATTAACAAAGTCAGGCAGAATTTCCTCCATGAGATTGAGGCTTTGAAAAACCAAATCCAGGTTTGATCATGAGATCTCAGTTCTGATCATTTATCTGTGAGGCCTCATTAGTTAAAATAAGACAGTAGATAATGGTTATTTTATGATATATGAGTTGATATAAAACATTAGCTGTGTCACAGGCAGTGTGAAAATATTCAGATAAGCTCTGTCATGTACTGTGCTTAGTTTTGGTATGAGGAGTGTGTTGACATTGAGAAACTCAGTGAGATGTACTGTAGAATTTTGACTTGATGTGTGTTGGTGTACATAATACATAATGAGTAGTGTAAGAGTATAGCATGTATTGTGTGATTTTAGACAGCCATATAATTCAGTTTCATGTGAGGATTTGAACGTATTCTTGAGTAACAGGTATCAAATGAGGACAAATAATTATTACATGTTGATTAATAATTCAATACAAATGGTATCTATCTCACTGTAGGTTCTGAAAACTGAGAAGGAGGAACAGAATGTCTTTCGCCACCAGACGCTGACCTTGATAACGGAGAAATATGACAGAGAGCTGAAGGATGAAAGTAAGTACACTCACTATATGCAAACTTTCCCTCTTTATGCTTCACTGTACAGAATGGCTTTTTATACTTTAACACAGAGTTTGGGTTTCAAGGTTCAGTGAATCATTGGTCCTGAGCTCAAATGAAATGTATTTATTTATTTATTTGTTTGTTTATTTCTTCAATTATTGAATGTATTTCCTCAGCCTAAAATACGTTTTCCTCTGTCTATCTAATGAGCCTCCGACGTGGGTTTTTGTCGAATTTTCTTGATTGCTCTTTGTACTAAAATTGTTAATTCACTGCAATAGTAGGCATTTTTAAAAGCATGGCTAATTTTGATACAGGACCAGGTCCACGAGATCGATAATGTAAAGAAGGAAGTGCAGGGCCTGTAGGACCAACATAAGAAACCAAAGAAGTGAGCTAGTACTATTTTTATTATTATTATTATCATTGTTATTATTATTATTATTATTATTATTATTATTAATGACTGTCTGATCAGAGGATGTTTTTATTTTAGCTCCAGGCTGAGGTAGGAGGTGGTCAACATCACGAACAACGAAACTGTTCATGACATGAATCAGAAGCTGAAAGTAAAGGGAAAAAGAGCTGTGCACAGAGAGGGAGAGGGTTTGTTTCACCAAAATATGCTTTGTTTATAATTAATAAAAATTTCATGCATAATTTCTGAGGTCAGAGCTCAACTCGCCACACGCTAACTATAAGTGGATATGTGGAAAACAAGGCTGACAAATGAGGAATTGTCTCTAATAATGTCATGTCACAGCAAACCAGTGACTACATTTCCCATCCTGCACTGCAGCCTACGAACATGGAGTACACTTCCCAGAACACTCACATTCATTCTAATCACACACACCTGCATCAAATTCATAGCACTCACAACCACAGTATAAAGAGACTGTTTGAACACACTGACTTTGTGAAGTATTGAGTGTTATCACTGTACCAGTGTTTGTACCCTGTTCGTCATTTTCTTCATGGTCATTGATCTTGGTTCTGGCTCTCAATTCTTGCCTTGCCTTATTTTTTCCTGTTTGTTGACTCCGTTAAGTCACTCTGGATATAAGGGACGCATTTCCAAAACTTGGGATTACACCAGATCTAAAAGACATGTCAAGTCCTTTGTTGGATCTCAACGGACTGCAGAATTTAAAGCTGAATGAAGTAGAACAGAAAGTGATGTATAGATGTTTTGTGAAGGTTTTTAATAAAGGAGCACTGAATGGGAGGGTTGATACAGTGTGGAGGAATAAACCCTCAAACTTTCAGGGTTGAAAGAGGAAATGAAGCCAGTGTGGAGTGTACTGTATAAACCCCCATTTACAAAACAATCTGGTGATTTACAATGGAGAATATTATATGGGGCTGTGGATGGTAATGCATTTCAGTCATTAATCCAAACACTGATGATAAATGTGTGTTTTGTGGATCTAGAGAAACTATTTTTCATTGTTTTTTGGAGTGTGTAAGACACTTTTTAATTTGTTAGATTTGTTGTGTGGTAAAATCGGGGGAAAGTTTACACCAGATGTTTTTATTGTTAGGGTAGGGTACAATCAGAAGCAAAAGATTAAATGGCAGCTGCTTAATTTTCTGTTTGGACAGGTGTAACGGGTATGGAAAATAGAATTATACAAAAAGGAGATGTGTACCTGGTGTGACTGTTTGTGTGAGTGCTTTTCCTTTTAATTGTCATGATGTCATTGGTTTGTGTAATTTCCTGTTTTGGCTCCTCTTCCCTTTCGTGTTATGGTTGAATGGGAGAGGTAGGATTTTATTTAGCTCTGATTAATATAATTTCATCTTTTCATCTTTATTTAAATCATCACTTATATACTTGTGTACTCATGTTAATTTGTGTGTATATTGCTATTTTATTTATCTGTGATTATTCTTGTTGTTTTACCCTTCTTTTGAGTGATTTTTTTTGTGTGTTTTGTTTCAACATGTGACCCCCCCCCCCACCCCCCCCACCCCTTGTGTTATGGTTGAATGAGAGAGGAGAGAGAGAGGAGAGAGAGATTAAATGAAGTCAACCCACTTGCCGTCCGCCTGTGTCTTTGACTAAAATAAAACACACAACGCAGACTAGAACCAGTTACACAGGCAAAGCTCGTAATTTATAAAAACAAGGAAGAACAGAATATAGAAAATAGGTGTGGTCAAGAGATTACATCTTTATTTAAATCAAGTGTCAAGTCAAGAATTGCTGTGGAGTGTAAGTATTATACAGCAAAGAAAGATATAGAAACTTTTAAACTACAGTGGTGTTACAAATCTATTTTGTGTATAGTGGTAGAGTGTTTTATATTACTGTAGCTTACTTGTCTAAACTTACTGGTCTGAGCACAACAGTAACAATCACCATAATCTAGAAGCCAGGCATGACCAGATAGAATTCATAAATCAATAAATATTCAGACAAAAAGTCACACACACACACACACACACACACACAAAAGACAATTGCAGTAATTTACATTTGTTTACATTAAAGTAGTAATTGAGCCAAAAAATGAAATTTGCAGCATTTCCTGCTTAGTGCAAAAGTAATCAGTCAGCAAGGAGATATTTTGCTTAGCTACTTTTAGAAGCATGCAAACTGCATGCCGAAATCACCCAGTACGCACACAGCGCACAAGACTCGGCTGCAGTTATATAACTGAGAGAGTCACTGAATACACAAGTGACTGCAAAACATATGCTACAGATAGAAAGGGTATCAGTGAACTGTTGCTATGTGTATATACATAGACAGCTTACTGACAAAATAGCTCTTTAAGCTTTCTCCACCCACAAAGACTCCCCAGTGCCTGGCGCACCTCCTTATTTCTCATGGCATATGCCAGTGGGTTGATACATGGTGGAACCAACACTAGCATTATCATATAGATCTGATTGTCCACATCCCTGCCACACATAGTGATCAATTTAATTGTGCTTGGAATCAACTGAAGCAAAAAGATGACAAAGTAGAAAAAGATGGTACATCTGGCACGGGCATTGTCCTGCCGGAATGGTTGCTGCATCTTCCGGGCTTCCTGATACATACGGCCGTAGGAGAACAAGAACACGAGGAGGCAGAGGAAAACCACAGCTCCGACAAATATTTTATTGAAAGTCTCAAAATATTTTGACTGCTCGAGCTGGGCTTGCACAACTTCTGGCTCACACACAAACCCTGCAATGATGCCACCAAAGTTTGCACCGCCCATCAGCACCAGGACAGTAGACATCCCGGCACCTGTTAAAGCCAGCAACCAGAGGAGAATCATAAAAGAGTACATTCGAATGTTAGTCATGATGCCCAGGTAGTGAATGCCATGGCACGTGTACACAAAGCGCTCCAAAGCCATGGAAGCGACAGTCAGAAGTGAATTAATGAGAGATACTGAAACTGTGAAGTACTGAGCTATGCATCTGAAGCTGAAGCTCAGAGTTACACGGTACAGCAAGCAGTAAAGTGTTGGAGGACCGATGGTCAGAGTTAGCAGCAAATCACTCACAATCAGATTCTTCAGCAGCATGTAACGTGGATTCCAGGAAAGAGCTTCTGCGTGTTCCAGTCCCAGGAGCAGATAAATGTTAACAACCAGGGAAAAAGAGAAGAGCAGGAGAATTATAAGTATTGAGATGTTCAGCAACACCTCATTGTAAACAATGTTCCAAAAGAGACAGGATGTCACTTCAGAGCTCCACTGAACTGAAATGTGTGTCTCATTGAAAGATTGTGATGAAAAAATAGTGCAGTCCACTTGTTCCTTCTGTGAAGAATTCATCTTTTTGCTCTAGCTCAAGTTGGGAGAGAAATAAAATGAACCCGGACTGCTGGAGACCGAAACACCATCTATTAACAGTAAAGTACTGCATGGCATGTTATACCCAGGTCTTTGATTCTTCAGTTGCTGTGACCCAAAATTGACGAGATCATCTCCTAGCAACTAGCCTCCGCTGTGTGGAGAGGGGAGGGATTAGGACCTGTTCTTTTTCTTACTTATTATTGAAATGGCTTTAGTGTTTACAAGTATATCGTTAAGGGTATTGTTTGTATATATTGTTAATAGTGTTATTAACATAACACTATTCATGTTAAATCTTGAGCACGTATAGTGTCCTTTAATTATTTAATATTACAACACATTATTAAGTGCTGTTTTTTGTTGGTGATAGGCAGTCATGGCATGTGCTAATGAGTGTATTGGTATTTCCTGGTGAAAGATACTTACTAAAGGTATAACAGATATGTACAACCCCAACGACCAGGAATGGTACAGACCCTGTTTTCTGAGAGCGTGATATTGCAGGCCTTTATAATGATATGATTGTGGGTTGCATTGTGGGTTGTAGAATGCATTATGCACAGTATCTCACAAAAGTGAGTACACCCCTCACATTTTTGTAAATATTTGATTATATCTTTTAATGTGACAACACTGAAGAAATGACACTTTGCTACAATGTAAAGTAGTGAGTGTCCAGCTTGTGTAACAGTGTAAATTTGCTGTCCCCTCAAAATAAATCAACAGCACAAGGTCTCTAACATCCACCAGCTCTGTAATGTCGTCATGGAGGAGTGGAAGAGAACTCCACTGGCAATCTGTGAAGCTCTGGTTAACTCCATGCCCAAAAGGGTTCAGACTCCATACTCCTGAGAGACACAGGGCAGTGGTCTGGTATAAATATCAGACCATGTAAAAGTAAAATATATTTATATAAATATATTTACTGTGCTCATTAATTGCCAGTTCTTATGCTTGTCTTCTGTGTATATAGATTGAATGAGCGACAAAATATGAACCATGCAATTAGGTGTCTTGACTCTGGCTATTTATTGAAGATCTGGAACTATTTTATTGATGTGCTTTCCCAGGACAGAGCACATTAGACACATTAGTCATTGACAGTTTTTTTGAGTAAATGACCAGTCATCTATAAGAACTCAGTAACGAACGTAGCGGACTTTTGCCTATATAATTAGTGCGGCAAAAGATGCCCTGGGTTCTCTTACCCTATTCAACTTCAATGTCTATGGTTGCAATTCCCCTTGTATGTGTTTCAATGTCATAAACTGTCACTAACTAGATGAATGTTTTTTTAAATGGTATACTTATGTGTAAGCTTGTTAACTGAGGTAATACTAAGTGTAGTCAAACACCTTTTCTAATGCGTACACTCTATTCTATATTAAATGAATATAAATCTTAATCTGACACATCAACCCTCCACACCCCGTATAGCAATAATGAATTCCCAACAACCAGGTAAAGTTTAGGTATATGTATTAAAACAATTCTTGCATGTATATATATAAAACTTTAACTTAATGTTATACCTTTTTCTGAGGTTTTTAAATCAATACCATTACCAAAACGACAGGTTACATATAACCACATGTACATGCATAAAACAATCAGTTTTCAGTTATACCCTTTAACCTATGGGCCCAAAACAATAGCCTACCTAAGCCGGCACACCAGAATTTCTATAAACCCCACATACACACCACTGTTCCTGATGCAGGCCTGAATCGTAGCTTGGGGGCGTTGAGGCCTTAAAACTGTATTGGCCGCTTCATGCGAATCGCGCCACAAAACCAAACGAATCCACTCACGAGGTTGATGGAGATGTCCGTGCCCAGAGAGGGTCCATGCACCGTCACTGCAGCCCTGCTCACGCGCTCTCGGTGTGTGCAGTTACTCACGCGCCGCTGTAGTTTGCGTATCAGTTCAAACAGCAAGCTGTCTTCCTCCAGTTAGTCTCGCAGTCTTGTTCCTCAGAGGCAACTCATTGGCTGTCGAAGCCAGTTAGCATAACACAGTCCCAGCTACCGAGTTGATAACTTTTCAGGCAATACTATTAGCTGAGCTGTTCCGAAAAATTCGTTTTGAAAATGTCTCTATGTGATACCGACTTCTTCCGCATACAAAGTAGTGAATAGGTTATCGGCTGACAACCATTAAGTGTTACTTAAGCACGAAAGGTAGCATTAATCACTTACAGTTCTCCAGCGTGATCTTCTCCGTGCCTCGCCTGCAGCCGAAAGAGAGCGGGACTTTTCCTTACGCAGGACTTGCATAATTCCATGAACTCTCACCTTTCCCATGGATTGGTTATTTTAACCTAGAAACAAATAATTTTATATATTTCATATTTTCTATCATTTTCGTAGAACAAAGTAGCAATCTTTTCCACATGCATTTGTACATACAATTATTTAACATGGAAATACAGAATTCCAGAAATACAGTGTCTGTGTATTTAAATTCGTACAAAACAAAAGGAAACTTAACCATGTATTTTCTACAGGGTTACACGAATACATACTGTATAAAAATTATAAAGACATATTTGTTAATGGTGGGTTGTCATTCCTACCACTGTAACAAAATTAAATTTGCAAACCTCATTGCTATTCTTCACAAACCCCACTATGAGAATCACTGTCTTACGAGTACATATGGGTGTTTTTCTTTTTGGTATGTTTAGAAAAATGGCAGTACACTTGCAGTGTAATTTAACAAACTGCTTCCATGGAAACCTGCTTTCAACATTTCTTTGTATCCCTACATTACAGGAACGCTCCGCTGTGCTGCTTTATTTAGTCAAGTGCACTATGCGAGGTGGTCAGCTATTAGGATGAATGGAAAAGGAAAAAAGAGAACGCCATGAGGCATTTCTGCAGCTATTGGTGAATTGAGCTAAAGACTCACTGAAAAGAAGCAGTTAAGAGGTATAAACATGACCTGTCTATCTCTACTTGATGTACTGTATGTACAATTTGTTCTTTCTTTAAGCAAATTTAGATACTATATTATACATAGCAAGAAATATTTTATAATAAAACTAAGCCATGTTAAATCTGAAAATGTTATTCACGATAAGATTTGTCTAAGTATACTTCATTTCATGATAGAATAAGTTGAAGAGATAATATGTACATTTGCTTTTCATCTCAGAATGAAAACAAGAATGTTTAAATTTTTTTATTATTTTTTTACAGCTGTTATACATGTAGTATAAAACAGATAATAAGACATTATATAAACATGTTTTATTCTCCTTCAACGCTTTTAAATGATTTCACCAGGACAAATAGAGCATGAAGAGAAATCCAGGTGAAATGACGTGGATTATTCGTCAGGGTTTTATCAAAACTTCTTATATCCCGGATCGTCCTCTCGGGTTTCACGGTCACTTCTCAGCGGAGACCCGGTTGAAGGTTCATCCGTCACGTGACGTGACAAGGCGCTATCAGCCCCCGCGTGCGCGCCCTGTGTCCAAAAAGGGTGCGCGAGGGACACAGCGGCGGTGGGACGACACACGGGTTACTCACAGGTTTGAACGTGTAGCATAGGACCAGCCGGGAATCAGCACTAACTTACTCTTAGGCCCGGGTTTGTGTGAGAAGAGGCGATCCGATGATGATGACGACGATGGTGACGATGAAACAAACGGAGACGCAGTACAACAACGGTTATGTGCAAGAAGAGTACATGCTGCCGGAGGATGAGTGGGACCGGGACCTGCTGCTGTACCCCGCCTGGGAGAAACAACAGCGCAAGGTGTGTGAGATCCCACAATCATGCCCTGTGTGTGTGTGTGTGTGTGTGTGTGTGTGAGAGAGAGAGAGAGAGAGAGAGAGAGAGAGAGAGAGAGATTGTGCCCTGCGATGGGTTTGCACTCCGTCCAGGGCATCCCCTGTCTTGTGCCCCGCGTTTCCTGGGATAGACTCCAGGCTCTCTGCGTGGTACGGAAAATAGAATTCAATGGAACAACTGATCCGTTTCAGTGATTTACTGTAGGGCCATGCTTAGGGCTTTATGCAGTGACTCAATGCTGGGATTTATGAACTTATGTCCTTCCAATCAGTAGCACAACAAATTAACCACTCAGCCACCACTGCTTAGAAATAATGTCCACCTTTTTTTTTGCATGCACAAAGTTTGACAAGAAGTAATTTCTCCTACAAAAAATAGCCTAATCATTGGCAAATGCAGCCAACTGGCTCAAGTAAACAAAAAGATTGTTTTCAGTCTCAGTCTTTACTTGGTTTTTTTTCAGAGTCAGTCTCAGCTAAATATACACAATCACATCAGGCAGCAGTATAATTGAAATGTGGTATGCTGCCTACATCGTGCAAATTGTGTGTGTGTGTGTGTGTGTGTGTGTGTGTGTGTGTGTGTGTGTGTGTCTATCTAACAATCTAACTAGCTTAATAGCGAGCAGCTTTCCCACTGTGCCATCCCGGCAATGTGCACACTGCAAAGACTGTCAGCAGTTATATGATGTCCTGGAGATCAGAATGAACACAACAGCAACTAAATTTAACCTTAGGGTATAGGGTCTGGGGAACAGCCATCTCCACAGGGTGTCACCTTCCCTTAGGCATGATCACACACATGCATTTTACACTGGGGAGTTTGATTGTCAGAATGTGTGTGTGTGTGTGTGTGTGTGTGTGTGTGTGTGTGTGTGTATTAAGTGGATAGTCTGTAATAAAATGTAACACCTGTTTGCTCTTTGTAGCTGCCAAGTTAAGTGACTCTGAAAGACAATAAAACAAAAAACACCCCATAAATTAGGCTTGTCTATGCTTTAACATGACCATATTTATTTTAGTGAAATGTCATTACATTACGGCATTTGGCAAAAGCCCTTATCCAGAGGGACTTACACTAATCTCATTTGTACAATTGTGGGTTAAGGGCCTTGCTCAAGGGCCCAACAGTGGCAGCTTGGCAGTGCTGGGATTTCAATTCACAGCCTTCTGATCAGAAGTCCAATGCCTTAACCACTGAGCTACCACTTCCCTTTGTGTCATGGGGATTGAGATGTTAGCAGTGACCTATCAGTCCATGTGGACTTAATCCATTCAAATATTAGAGCAGTTTAGGTCACTTAGATCGGTTTCCGAGAAGCTGTACATTGTTCTCCATATTCATATAACATGATTTATAAAAATACATTGTAAATGATCTTCTCCGTCTCTCTCTCTCTCTCTCTCTCTCTCTCTCTCTCTCTCTCTCTCTCTCTCTCTCTCTCTCTCTCTCCCTCTCCCTGTCTCTTTCCCTGTATCCCTGACAGGGAGAGGCTTCAGCGAGTAGTAAGAGCAGCACAGAAGATCATTGGCTGCCCTCTCCCCTCCCTGATGGATATTTACACCTCCCGTTGCCTCAGCAGAGGAAAAACCATCATTAAGGACAGTTCTCACCCTCGCTTTGATCTGTTCAATCTGTTGCCCTCAGGGAGACGTTACAGGTGCATCAAAACATGGACTAGTAGATTTAAGAATAGTTTCTTCCCAAAAGCTATTACCATTATAAACACATACATGTACTGAGTTCACTGCATATGTATATAGTGTCTCAAAACTGTGCATTTCATAGTACCTCCCCCATCCACCCGAATATCTTGTTTATTTATCTTGTTTATTTATCTGTTTATTCTTCTTGTTTATTGAATGTACATGTTTGCACGGAACAAAAAGGAGTGGCTCTTAATTTCATTGTACATGTGTATAGTGACAATAAAAAGTCATTCGCATTCGCATCTCTGTATCTCTCTCTCTCTCTCTCTCTCTCTCTGTCTCTCTGGATTGTGGGTAGTGGGAGGAGTCAAGAGTTTTACAAGCACGCTTTTGAGAGTTTGTTTACTTTAAATCAATTTCTTTGTTCTTTTTTAAGATTCGCGGAAAAAATATTAATCTTAGACATAAAACTTCTTTGAGCGCCGACTTCGGTCGGAAAACTTTGACAAATGGGGTCAAACGGAGATTTCTCACGCTTCGGTCGGTGGGAAAATATCAAGTCAGCTTCTAGGATGAATAAAGCTGTTGTTGTTTTTCTTGCCGAAGTTCAGATGGTAGATGACCTGGTTAAATCCGGACTCACAATTAACGACACATTTGTGTTAATACTGCCGTTATCAAGTCCATCAAAGAAAATAGTGCTATCACACGTTCCTCCATTCATCAAGAATGAAACCATTAAAGGTGTTCTTGAAAGACAAGACAAATCCAGATATCAAGCACATTATGTCGTTTCGGCGATATACGTACATGATACTGAATCAACAACAAGATCCGCTCAATTTGGCTGTAAAGCTAACTAATGAAGGCAAATATTATACAATCTTTATTAGTTCGGATCATATGCGGTGTTTTTTGTGCGAAGAACTAGGCCATGTCAGACAAACATGCCCAAAAAAACAAACCGACAAACCGTCTAATCTGCAAACAACTGAGCGACATGTCGGACAAAATAACCATCTTGTTCCAGATGTTAAAACAGCACCTAAAGGAAATACTGATGCAGGAGATGTAGAAAATCATGATAATGAGGAGGGTGTAAGTCAGGCAAGTAGTGGAGAAACATCGACTCTGACATTAAATGAACATGATGAACCATCAGGAAAAGAACAGACAGAAATTGAACGTAATAAAGCAGATGGTGAAAGTGAAGCAGCTGAAGATAGCTGTACTCAGATGTGCACCATGAGTTCAGAGTATATTCATTCTGAAAATGACTCAGATGTTGATCTAGAGACCATAGAGTGTTTTTCTGATGTGGATGATGCTGAAAGAACAGATTCTCTCAGCACTAGACTGTACACAATAAAGCAAATTAATGACTTTCTAGATGAAACTAAAGGAGCTCGGAAACCACAAATTGAGACCTTTTTCCCTGATTTAAAGCGCTTTTTGGTGTCGTGTAAAACTGCAATGAATAAAGCAACTGACGAAGAACTTAGCATACAGAAGCGTCATCGCCTCAGGAAAATAATAACAAAGGCAAAAGTCATGATTAACCGTAAGGTGAAGAATGTTTGAATATTGTGTTGTAATGAAGAGAAAAGATAATGGGACCCGTGTTGCGATATCATTCGTCATTTATTCAGTAGTCAGCATCAGGGCATCCTTAAACTTTGAACCTTTGAACGTTAATGGATGTCGTGGTGCTGAAAAACGATTTGCTTTGTTAGATTTTTTTAGTTGGAAAAAATCAAGTGTAGTTTTTCTGCAAGAAACACACACAGATATGGACAATCAAGTGCAATGGCTAAGTGAGTGGAAGGGTAAAGCCTTTCTTAGCCATGGTTCAAACGTGAGTGCCGGAGTAGCAGTTATTTCATCGGATTTACAAATCCAAGACAGTAGAGCTGAAGAAATTATACCTGGCAGAATGCTAATTATAGAATTTATGCTTTATGAGTTACCGCTCTCTCTTATTAATATTTATGCTCCAAATGATGGGGTAGAAAGAGCTTCTTTTTTAAAAAAATTAAAAGACGTTATTTCAAAAGTTTCGCAGAATAGAATAATAATTTTAGCTGGTGATTTTAATTGTACCCTCCATTACACTATGGATCGGAATCATGTTGAACCTCATCCAAATTCGTCTGAGACTCTCAAAACCGTTGTTCAGTATCATGGTCTTGTAGATGTATGGAGAGAAGCTTTCCCTAGCAGTAAACAATATACGTGGGTGAAAATTAATTCTAATACAGTTTCTGGTGCACGACTCGATAGATTTTATGTTCAGATGAACAACAGAGGAAGATTTTCCAATAGTAATATTTCGCCAATACCATTTTCGGATCATCACTATATTGCAGTAACTATGACTATAACACAGAGTAACTCTTATTATAAGATTTGGCGTTTCAATAATAGATTATTGCAAGATAAATTTTTCTTACAATTAGTCACTCAGTTTTGAGGAGAGTGGAGAGAGAGAAAATCACAGTATAATACTTTAAGCCAGTAGTGGGATATTGGAAAAGTACATATCCGGCTCTTGTGCCAACAGTACACAATGAGTCACCTGACTGAACTAAAAGAAAAGGTCATGTTTTTAGAACAGCAGATTCTGAAGCTAAGCAGCTCCATCAGTGACGGTGAAGAGACGGAAACTGCAAAAATGCTTGAAGAGTACAACATGATTTTGAAAAATTTGTATGAAGAAAGAAGTCGTAGTACATCCACACGGGGAAGATATCTTCAGTGAAACAGCATGGATTCTTCAACAACTTTCTTTTTTTCATTGGAAAAGAACATAAGAGAAAAAAGAAAATTAATTATCTTAAATTGTTAAATGGGAAAGGAATAATGGAAAAGAAAGACATTTTTTCACAAACTATCTTTTTATGAAGA
This sequence comes from Ictalurus punctatus, assembly GCF_001660625.3. Classification (NCBI taxonomy): domain Eukaryota; kingdom Metazoa; phylum Chordata; class Actinopteri; order Siluriformes; family Ictaluridae; genus Ictalurus; species Ictalurus punctatus. Next base: position 23,624,866 of record NC_030428.2, read on the forward strand.
ATTATATACTGTAGAACCCTGTGACCTTAGAGCAATTAATCAGCTTCCAGATGGACTGCCACATCTTGGAAAAGAAGATAAAGCTGAGCTGGAGAATCCTCTGTCCTTTCAAGAGTTAACGGAAGCTGTCCAGCAGCAATCCTCAGGAAAATCACCAGGATTGGATGGTTTGACTTCTGAATTTTATAAAGCCTTCTGGTCCCCCATTGGACAGGATTTGTATGCGGTGTTTCTTGAAAGCTTTGAATCAAAAATCCCACCCCTCAGTTGTAGAAGAGCTGTAGTGACTCTTTTACCCAAGAAAGGAGATCTTGGTTTATTGAAGAACTGGCGACCGGTCTCTCTTTTAGGAACTGACTATAAAATATTATCTAAAACTCTGACAAATCGTCTTAAAAAATCTAAACCATCCATCATCCATGAAGATCAGTCCTACTGTGTACCCAAGCGATCTATATTTGACAATCTTTTTTTTGTGCGAGACTTGGTGTACTTAACGAAACTGCATAAATTAGATCTTGGTCTTGTGTGTTTGGACCAAGAAAAAGCCTTTGATAAAGTTGACCATGAATACCTGTTCAAACTACTTGAAAGCTTTGGCTTTGGGAAACAGTTTACTTCATGGATAAGGCTTCTTTATAAAGATGTCTACAGTATGCTGAAAATAAATGGAATTTTGACCAGACCTTTTCCTGTAGGTAGAGGAGTAAGACAAGGTTGTAGTTTATCTGGTCTCTTGTACACGATTTCCATTGAGCCAATGTTGAGGATGCTGAGAGAGAAGCTGCAAGGATTTACAGTTCCAACATTCACCTTTCAAACACACCAATGGTGAAAGAAACAGCGTATGCAGATGACATCATAGGGATCATTAGATCTGAAGGTGATGTTAAACATCTAACCTCATGCCTCAACGTCTTTCAGAGTGCTTCTTCCGCACGGATCAATTGGGAAAAAACTGACACTTTGTTATTAGGCCATTGGTCAAACCAAAATCCACTTCAGCTTCCACATTAGCACCCTTGGAATAATGAGGGGGTTAAGATACTGGGACTGTTTTTTGGGACTGAACAGCACATGAACAAGAATTGGGAAGGACTTGTAGAAAAAGTGACAGGCAAGCTCCAGAGATGGAAGTGGATTGAAGCCCAGCTTTCCTACAGAGGCAGGGTGTTAGTAGTGAACAATCTAGCCGCCTCAATGCTGTGGCATCGTCTAACAGTGTTGGACCCTCCGAAAGAGCTTTTGTCACAACTTCAAAAAGCTTTTGTAAACTTCTTTTGGGGTGGTCATTATTGGCTTCCCCCGGGGATACTGTGTCTCCCTGCAATCGAGGGCGGTCAAGGATTAATTCATGTCCAACACCAAAATTTCTAACTTTGTTTTAGCTGGGATAACTAAAGTTGGAAACCTGTTTGACTTGACAAATAGAGAGTGTTTTTCAGTACAGAATCTAACTAGAAAGACTGCAGGTAGATCAGAGAGAATAGTCGGGAACATATTGAAGAATTTGAAAACATCTTTTCCCACATCTTTCTGGGAATATATAACCGATTTTATGTCCGGTAATAACACAAAGGTTCTGTATAACTGTACACACGTAGTTCAAAATAACGATGCAGACAATGTAAACATGTTTTAAAGGCTTGCAAAATCTTCCGTTTTCTATGGTGAACAAACAAAATGCATATATTTCCTGTGTAAAGTCCTACTTTGTCGGACATCTAAGAGGGAGGAGGGATACAAAATGGAGGACTCATTTCTTGACGTTGGGAAATAAAGTACCTTCATGGTGGTTATTGTATAAAAACCCTTTACCAAAAAGGTCTGGTGATTTACAGTGGCGGATTTTACATTGTGCATTATAAACAAAAGTGTTTTTGTTTAAATGTAAATATGCATCCTCCCCACTGTGCACTTTGTGTAATGAACTCGACACCGTATTTCATGTCTTTAGTGATTGTTGTAAATTATCTCCGCTCTTTAATCTATTGGATAAAATTTTTTGTAGTTCTTGAAAACAGTGTTCATCTATGGGTGTAGATATTCTCGCGACAGGCAGGAAATCTGTACCTATTCAGATTTTTTGGTTGGTCAAGCAAAATTAGCCATTTGGAAGGCTTACAAAATGGGATCGGAAGGAAAAGAAGTCAACATGGTTAAATTATTTAAGGCCTTGGTTGAGTCTAGGATTAGATTAAAGTATGAATTTTACCAAATGAATGGTAATCTTCCGATGTTTGAGAAGAAATGGTGTGTAAACAAAGGGGTGACTTTTATAGTAGGCGAGAATCTCTTTTTCAAATGGTAATGGGTCGTTAAAACAATGTCTTCTGTATATTAAGGGTTTTTAATTGTAGAATAAATTATATTTTAAAACTCAAAGAGAAACTTCAGCACGAGGTTAATTTATTACAGTAGTGGTACACAACACAGCTGACACAGACAGGACAAATGTCCTTCTGTCCATCTTAACCTACACCCTTTGTATTCTGCATGTTTTGATGATTACTGAAGGCTAAGAATGATTCTCTCCATCCATCCATCCATCTTCAATACCGCTTATCCTTTTCGGGATGATTCTCTTAGTAAGAAATAATATTCCACAGGTTTTTTTGGGGGGGGGTTTGCGTACAGTAAAATACTATTATGTTTAACATAGTGTAAAATCTTTTCTAAACTTTTCTAAATGTTAAGCTTAATGGATTCCACTGAATTCAGCTCATTCACCTGTTTCTCCTATTCTTCTGTTATCGGCATATTGCATGTAGGAGCAGAGAGCTGTAACGAGAGACGTGGATCCAGTAATGAGTGAGAGGCACAAGAAATAAAACATTTCACTTCGTCATGGTACCGTATACAGTTTTGGGTGTTTTATTTGTAATCTTACAAAAGCTTCAAGTGCAGTTAATTGTTTGTCATGCTATACGTGCTAAAAGACGACGGCGGATACAAATTCTCTTGTTTGCTGTCAAACGGTTGAGCGCTGCCGTGTGTGTACGTGTCCTGTCGCAAAATGCGGTGAGTATTGTCTTAATCAGGTTGATATCGGATTATTGTTGTCCATGTAAACGTACTGACTAAGTCTGTACAGGAGTTTTTTTGTTGTAGCCAAAAAATGATTGCTTTTGCTGTGGCTTTTTTCAAAATTTGTGATGCAATTTATCATTTATTTTTTGTGGAAAACTGCTTTAATTGGTGAAATTGCAATCGCACGAGATTGTTTTGCATGGTCTGACCCGGTGATGTTTGCTGGTAAATGAGATAGCTGTAGTCATGTTCAACGCATGTGAAGCGAACAGGGCTTTGGCTGAATGCGTGTTGTGATGGCGTCACATGACACATCTTGGCCCAAATCAAATATTTTATATTTGAAAATTGTATATATTGCTGAGTTCCCATCCACTGGCACCTCACCAGGTGTATATATGAGTCTATATAAGAACATAAAGTATATTGGACAGTTTAGAATTGAGACTCTGCGTATAAATTCCCGTTTTCATTCATGTAAAATCTTTCAGATCATGTCTGGAAATCCGGCTAGCGTTTATGTTCAGTTATTCGTCTTAAACCATGGTATTCAGTAATTAGGTAGGCGTAGTCCATTGTGTTGAATCCAAATCAGTGTGTTTGATAATGGAGTGAAAAGTGTTACATTTATAGTACATACAGTGTGTTATACACATTTTAGGGCATGTTTGAAATGTGTTAACTCTAAAGCCTTTCCCTCTCTTGTTTTTCCATCTCTCTATCTGTGTCTCAGACTTTCACCGCATGGTGCAACTCACACCTGCGTAAGGCTGGGACTCAGATTGAGAACATAGAGGAGGATTTTCGTAATGGACTCAAGTTGATGCTCCTTCTGGAAGTCATCTCTGGTATTGTGATGAGACGATTTCACTCCATATATTCATTTTAATGAACTTTGTCTTAGTGTAAGTACTTGTGTAATACACACACACACGATTGACGGGGAAATTGTATAAATAACATTTTTCACTAAGCTTTTCCTGTTGAACATGTACAGTACTATCATTGTGCTCACATCACCTCTCCCTACCACTTTGTACCTCACGTGACTCGGCGCGAAATATTTTGAAAAGCAGGCGATAAGAGTCCAGCGTAGGTGGGAACTCCTTTAATACTGTTTAAAAAGCATCAATTCCTCAAGAAATCGGGTGAGAAAACGCCAAGAATACATTTCTGGAAATTCTAGGAAAAAAGAGCGTCTAGTTTGAAGATGCTGAAATACTAAATTATTCTGATTGATTTTGGATTTTTTTTTTATCACAACATAATTCCCATAGTTCCATTTGTGTTACTCCAGAGTTTTGATGACTTTATTATTATTCTAAAATGTGGAGAAAATAAAAATAAAGAATGAGCGTGTCTAAACTTCTGACTAATAGTGTATGCTGTTTACCCAAATTAGACCGGTGGCCTAATTGAGGCCTTTGTGTGGCTGCTGCTCTATTTGTGTTCTTTTGGAACATGGGCTTCTACAGCTTGGGAAACTTCATCATCCTGCACCTTTCGCAACTGCAAAGGAAAGAAAATGTTAATTATAGGTCATGAAATACAATTTGGAGGTATAATGCTCATCTGTGCAGTAGGTGGCAGTATACACCTAACATGTGGGTCAGTGAAGAAACGTTGCAAGGAAATTCACTACCATGTTATCCCACAAATATCCCAGATATCCCACAAAATGGATCTGTCAGAATATAGGCAGGGAAAAAGTAACGCTTCGCTGTTTCTCAAGTTTTGCTGTGGCTGCTATGGTTTGTGAACAAACTACAAGCCAGTCATAATAAAGGTGCAGGGATTTGTTGAATGTAGGGGAAAATGTTGCATATTTGTTTAGTTCTCGGTCAGAGAGACAGTCCTTTATGTGTGGTAGCAGAGACAAGAGGTAAGATAGCTGGTGCATAAAGTTGTGTGCGCCCTTGCAACCCTAAACGCTTCGTTTTTGTGCCGAACATTGTTTAATTCATGAGTCAAGATGGGTAGACATAAGGATAGGATTTGTCCAAGAAATGTAATTATTTACATAATTTATCATTTGGATATGTTGCTTTACCAAGTAATAAGTACGTTACCATTTACCATTTACTTAAACGTCATTTGTTTCAGCTCTTGTCACAAACTTATACAGGAAATGAACCTGCACTCACTCACCTGTCGCTTTGTGGACTGATCGTGTGAACGCATTATTATTGTGACTGCCTGTTCTAGCTACAGTCGCTCTGTTGTTCTTCATATTAAGACAGGAAAATCAATCAAATTCTACCATACTATTCACGATTTATATAAACCAGACAGGTCTCAGATCCCCTACCGCTGTGCTATTGATAGTGGTCCAGCAAAACGAAAGATGCCTAGTCTTGTTGTTAATTGCTGTAAGTTGTTTGTAGTCATTACTCTGATTGTGTGAGGTATATTCTGATTATACGATCCGAGGTTCATTTGTTTACCCTGGAAAAGCAAAGTTAGGCCAATGGGACACAACGGGGAACAAGTTGGAAAAATGTGGATCGGTGGAGGTAGTCCTTGTGTCAAGTCATTTTGAATCCTTACAATCCTTAAGAATGTGCTACTAAAGAATAGCCACTAAATAATAGTGCTTTGTGTTATGTTTGTGAATTTATAGCTAAATAGGTTTCTAAAAAAAAATCTTTACAGACCCATAATTATAGCTCTTATATATATGTGTGTGTGTGTGTGTGTATATGTATATATATATATATATATATATATATATATATATATATATATATATATATATATATATATATATATATATATATATAATTTAATCAAGGCTTAAAAGAGAGAACTTATCAAGAATGCCTGATCACACCAGGAAGTAGTGTGGTATGTTGAGGACAATAAACATGGATGTTGGTGATTCTCACTAGATGGCTCACTAAATGGACTGACTATCCATATAGCATTGCTTTACATAGATATGCTGTATGTACTGTATATCTCTGTATATCTATACATACCGTGCTGTGCAAAAGTATTTTCCCCCATCCTGATTTGTTCTGTTTTTGTGTACATCTCACACGAAGTTTTTTCAGAACCATATCTCCCTGCAGTTATTGCCTGGTAACTAAGCAGGGTTGAGCCTGGCCAGTACCTGGATGGGAGACCTCCTGGGGAAAACTAAGTGGACACTATACTGTAAAAACAGCACCGTCTTTCGGATGAGATGTTAAACCGAGGTCCTGACTCTCTGTGGTCATTAAAAATCCCAGGACACTTATCATAATAAAGTAGGGGTATACAATGGTGTCCTGGTGAAATTCCCCCACTGGCCCTTCTCTATCACGGCCCCCTAATAATCCCCATCTCTGAATTGGCTACCTCACTCTCTCCTCTCCTCTAATAGATGGTGTGTGGTGGGTGTTCTGCTGCACTATGGCTGCCGTCGCATCATCCAGGTGGATGCTACACATTACTAGTGGTCGTTGAGGACATTTCCTCCTCCATACAAGATAAAACAAAGGCAACCGGAGTAAACACGAAATACAGTTTTTAAATGATAATGCTATTTATTGAGGCAAAAAAGTTATCCAATACCAAATGGGTCTGTGTGAAAATGTATTTGCCCCCGTAGTTACTAAACCAGATTTCATTATTTATTTATTATGAAAGTTAGCATGTGTCTCATATAAGCTGTTACATTTAGATCACTACAGTGATTTATTGCACACAAGACCACTCAACCCTGCATCCCATAATAATAAGAGCTAGCAAATAATGGGGTCATGTAGTGCATTTCATTTTATGGAGCATTCATTTCTCGAAGTGGTTTAGCATTTTAAATAATGTGACAGTTCTAGCAGTAATTTTTTGGGGAAAAATAGGTTTATGTGCATTCAACTACTCTATAAATAATATAGATAATACAATATAAATAATGGTTGGTGAAAAACCTGCTATGACCCCATCAGCGTCTCAGACGACCCCACGTGTTTTGATCTTAAAGGTACATTATGTAAAATTGGGCATGGGGGGGTTGCTGAGTTGTTGAGAGGGGATCCGTAGTGTCTGTATAGTGACTTGACAGTAGGCGCAAGCTTTAAATAAATAAATACACTAGGCTTGTAGGAATCTTAATTATCACTTCAATGCAGACAATACTCAGATTTATATTCACTCGAAGCCTGGTCAAAATGTGGATGTTTCTTTTCTCTCACATTGTATTTCTGAGATAAAAACATGGACGTCCCAAAACGTTTTGTGTCTTAATAGTGATAAGACTTAGGGTTACTGAAGTCCTTGCACTGGCTCCGGTCAGGTTTCGCCTTGGTTTTAAAATCCTTATGCTCACGTGTAAGGCACTGCATGGTCTGGCCCCTCAGTATCTGTCTGTGCCTTTAACTTTATATACTCCCAAGCGTCATTTGCGCTCCTCTGGAGCTGGTTTACTGGCTGTCCCATAGACACGGTTCGATCTGTAGGGGACAGGGCTTTCTCGTCCTGTGCTCCTAGACTCTGGAATGCACTCCCTGCTCATACTACAGATGCACAAAATTTTAGTATTATTAAATTTAACCTAAAAACTACTTTATTTGTTTTTAATCATTTTGTATTCAAGTCTGTTTTTATCTGTGTATTTTTTTTCTTGTTATTTTCTTATTGGGTAAAATGCCTTGAGAAGCTGCTTTAAAGGCGCTATCTTAAATTAAAAAGTTTATTATTGTTGATGTTGTTGTTATTGTTCTACCCTGGGCAGAAGCGCGTGCCTGGCGTGGAAGCGGATGGCGGACCGCGCCCCCGTGTGTCCGTGTCCCGTACTGCACCCTGTCCGCGCGTGCACGCGGGCCAGGCTCTTCAAACGGTACTCCTCATAGCTCTCCATCACCCTTTTCTTTAAAGAAAAAATACATTCTTCATAACAATCTCTCTGAGCTGATTAAATAAACTGATTTATTGTTATTAGGATTGTGCGAATCGGTCATCTGTTAGATTAAAAGGCGCTGGTATAAAGTATATAAGGTATAAAGTTGGCTTGATGTTGGACGGTCGATAATAGCAGATATGCGGAAATTAAGGGACCGTCTCTAAAGTTACATACGACATTGTTAAACACGATTCTAAATTCAATCTGAAAAAAGATAATAATAATCTTATCAAACTGCTCAGTAAGCAATTAGTTTTTCACTCACTCTCTCACTCACTTACTCACTCACTCTCTCTCTCTCACTCACTCACTCACTTACTCTCTCTCTCTGTGTCTCACTCTCTCTCACTCACGCACTCTCTCTCTCTCTCTCTCTTTTTGGTGGCAAGCTCACAGACATAAAATTCAGAAAACAAATAAACATCTTTGAAATATTAAAACATTCATGTATTGTCAGTACTTTTAATGATTTCATTAATAGGACTTTTTTGTGTGTGAAGAAAATTATTAATTCCAATACGGGTCATTCTGACCCCCCTTTATGCATTCGTGTAGGTTTTTTGGTTCATGCATTGTAGGGTTAAATATTTTTTAAAATCTGAAAGGTGTGCATTATAGCTGACACCTACATGAACACTTTACAGTTGGTTTTGTGACTGTAAGCCATTCTAATGCTATTGAGCTTTAAATGATGGTATATTTTGTGTATGAGCCCATTTGGTAGTGAAATTCATGTCCAATTTACATGTGATTTAGTAGTTTATTTTATTAAATATCAAAAATCTAAAGGGTGTGCGTTATAGCTGACACCTTCATGAATAATATCCAGTTGGTTTTATGACTGTAAAACATTCCCTTCAAATGCTATTGAATTTAGAAATGTGTATAAACGTGTAATTTTAGAGACGGTCCCTTAATTTAACGTCAAGCCAACTTTATCCCAGTTTCAAACGCAGAGTTATTAGAGTACCAGCTGTCAAATGATCTGCAACGTACATACTTCATCGCTGATCCTGTAGAGATCAGGAGGACGAGATGAACTGATGAAAAAGATCAATTTGAATGCTAATCAAAAATGACATTTAATGACGTTTAGCCAACAGAATAAAACTCACTGAATTAATCAGTAACGATTATTTCGGCAGTGATACAAGGGACAGTGATCATCTGTATCAGGAGAGTGACAACTGATGTGGATAAGGTGGCAGTTTATTTTCATCTGCACTAAGATGCAGTAAGAAGGATTATTTCTATGTCAAGTTAGTTTTTTTCCCTTGATATAGATGAGTTACACTACATGGCCAAAAGTATGTGGACACCTATCCATCATACCTAAATGAGCTTGATGGACCAATCCAAAACCAAGGGCATTAATATGGTGTATAGAGTATTATAATGAGATGAGATTGTTTTGCCTTGGAATTATTGCGTTCCGTATTATTGCGACATCCCGTATTTTGTAGTGATTGGTTAAGACATGTATGCTACTTCAATTCAATTTTTCAATTCAATTTTATTTGTATAGCGCTTTTTACAATAGACATTGTCTCAAAGCAGCTTTACAGAAATATCAACATGGTATACAGCTACTTCACACCGGGGGACGTGTTTCAGCTGTGTTTTCCTCAAGGTAAATGAATTTGTAAATTGACTAAGTAGGAATCAGTCTTCAAACAGGAAAAAGAAACTATTTGAATCATTGGCAAAAATCCATTCCAGAATTTTTAAGCCTTGGATTAAAAATCATCAAAAAAAAACTGTACTAGATAAAACATTTAGGAAAAACCTAGTATTAAAGCAAAGCTCAAAATATATGCCTCTTTTCCAGACTTTTGTAATGTTGGTGCACTTTGCCACGCATATGGTAATGTAAAAAAAAAAAAAAACAACAACAACAAAGCTTTAATGCATAGCCATTACATAGTGAAGGGATTACCTAAGAACAAAGGTTTATAGTAAATAAAACAACAGTAGAGGTCTTATTAAAAGTTTTTATAGAATAAGATGTGATTAATGTGTATTTGCGTCCGTGCATAGACAGTACGGTTAAGTGGCCTGTGTAATTAGGTGAAACATTTTCACATAAAAGTCACCAGGAGCTTAATGCTCTAATTTGGGCCACTCTTACTGAATAGATCTGAGGGGATGTCTCACAAAGAGCCAGCTTAATTGCCTCTACGGAAGGTTTAAAATAAAGGATAAGTGCACCATGCGTGGAAAAGGTGAAGAAAAGGAAAAAAACGGTGGGTGGGGGTGTGGGGGGGTTGAATTGCTTTCTGCTCATAGAGGGCTCTCCTGATTCAATTGCGAGATCTCTGAGAGCCAGAAGGCTGTTGCAGATGCAAAAGAGAAGGCATGAGAAGAGTTTTTAGAGGCCATGGAAATAGACTTTCGGGTGACCCCAAAAGTGTTCTGCAAAACCTCAGGCATGGGAGATGAGACCATGAACAAGCCATTAAGTGCAGTGCGAATGGGCACTGGAGTGTGCTAATCCAGTCTACATGTGTTTTTCGGTTTTGGAGAAGGTCTATAATCGTGTTCCTGGACATTTGTTATGGGCGCTACTGCAGGAGTGGGGTATCTGGGTAGTGCCTCGAGAGGTGTGTCTGCCAAAATCATTTAAAGTGACGGTTTAAAGTACATTAATAATTTAAAAATACAGTTGAATCTTTTCTGCAGTTGTCAGTACTTTATTGCAAAACAAAATGAATCACAAACAAGCAATTTAATTGTCATTTTATAGCATTTAAAAACACTTTTTTTTGCATAATCGTTACATTGGTTATGTAAAAAGGGTACAGTTTACAAAAGCAAGGGTACGGATTACACATGGCTGTATTTTTTTTTCTTTCTTACCTGACACGAGGGGAGCGCCGTAGCTCCGTAATTTTGTGTATGGTGGTGGACTAGTTATTTTTTGATCTATGGATTTGAAATTGGTGTAATATTTATGATTTTGTTATTATGATTGAATAAAGTTTGTTATTAAATGTCTCTCTCTCTCTCTCTCTCTCTCTCTCTCTCTCTCTCTCTCTCTCTCTCTCTCCCTCTCTCATACACCCTCCGTCCTGAATCTAAGAAGCTTGGTAAAGCACCATGCCTGTTACAAAGTGCTAAATACTTCACCATATCAACAATTAAATGATTTTGAATTGCCATTTTCTGTCTGTTTATTATAAGTTATAGATCATGTGGTGTGTCCACCATACCAATCCTTGTTTATGAGCTGTTACTATAGAAACATTAACATATGGGCCCATTAATACAGTACAAACGTATTATTAACATTATAGCTGGAACTACTGTCCAAGCCATGCTGTTATACAAAACTAATGCACCCCTTCTGACCAATCAGAAGGTATGTGGTATAAATTATTTTAAGGGTAGTCCATCTGGTTGTTAGAATATGACAGATGGTGTTTTTTTTTTTTTTTTTTTTTTTTTTTTTTTTTATGACAGATGGGGTTGTTTTCCCCCCTGTATGTTAAAAACAGTTTGCAGGTAGGAAATGTACAGCTCAAATATCTGCTCAGAATGCTTCCAGCTCTGTTTTATGTTAATGCAGCTTACCTGTCTAAACTTACTGGTCTGAGCACAACAGTAACAATCACCATAATCTAGAATCCAGGCATGACCAGATAGAATTCATAAATCAATAAATATTAAGACAAAAAGTCAAACACACACACACACACACACACACACACACACACACAAAAGACAATTGCAATAATTTACATTTGTTTACATTAAAGTAGCAATTGAGCCAAAAAATGAAATTTGCACCATTTCCTGCTTAGTGCAAAAGTAGTCAGTCAGCAAGGAGATATTTTGCTTATCTAGTTTCGCACTGAAGCTACGAGGCTAATTTAGCTAGCAAATAAAGAAGCCTCATTGTCACCAATTTAGAAGCATGTAAACTGCATGCCGAAATCACCCAGTACGCACTCACCATAAATCGTGCTCTGTATGACAAACAAACATGTTTTTCATAGGCTTTCTATACATGTAATTTTAGCAGCATTTTCTGACTAGCTTGGTTTGTGATCATCTACAAGGACTTCATTGTAGACAGCGTGGCAGTGACCAAACATTGAAGTAAATATGTGAAATTAGTAAAACTCTTTACAATTCTTATAATGAAAAAAGTTTAACAGTGAGAGCCTTCCTTGAAGGTCCAACAGTGGCTCAGAATGGATTTATGCTACAGTTTATATACAGTATATGCTTTACATATGTTTGTAGAGACTTACAGTAGCATTTTTTAAAAAACACATGTTTAAATAAACACGGTAAAAAAAACAACTAGGATCATTAATGAAAGAGGCCAGGAAAGGCTGACACAATGTACAAAGCACAAGACTTGGCTGCAGTTATATAACTGAGAAAGAGTCACTGAATACACAGGTGACTGCAAAACATATGCTACAGACAGAAAGGGTATCAGTGGACTGTTGCTATGTGTATATACATAGACAGCTTACTGACAAAATAGCTCTTTAAGCTTCCTCCACCCACAAAGACGCCCCAGTGCCTGGCGCACCTCCTTATTTCTGATACCATATGCCAGTGGGTTGATACATGGTGGAACCAACACTAGCATTAACATATAGATCTGATTGTCCACATCCTTGCCACACATAGTGATCAATTTAATTGTGCTTGGAAACAACTGAAGCAAAAAGATGACAAAGTAGAAAAAGATGGTACATCTGGCACGGGCATTGTCCTGCTGGAATGGTTGCTGCATCTTCCGGGCTTCCTGATACATACGGCCGTAGGAGAACAAGAACATGAGGAGGCAGAGGAAAAGCACAGCTCCGACAAATATTTTATTGAACGTCTCAAAATATTTTGACTGCTCGAGCTGGGCTTGCACAACTTCTGGCTCACACACAAACCCTGCAATGATGCGACCAAAGTTTGCACCGCCCATCAGCACCAGGACAGTAGACATTCCAGCACCTGTTAAAGCCAGCAACCAGAGGAGAATCATAAAAGAGTACATTCGAACGTTAGTCATGATGCCCAGGTAGTGAATGCCATGGCACGTGTACACAAAGCGCTCAAAAGCCATGGAAGCGACAGTCAGAAGTGAATTAATGAGAGATACTGCCACTGTGAAGTACTGAGCTATGCATCTGAAGCTGAAGCTCAGAGTTACACGGTACAGCAAGCAGTAAAGTGCTGGAGGACCGATGGTCAGAGTTAGCAGCAAATCACTCACAATCAGATTCTTCAGCAGCATGTAACGTGGATTCCAGGAAAGAGCTTCTGCGTGTTCCAGTCCCAGGAGCAGATAAATGTTAACAACCAGGGAAAAAGAGAAGAGCAGGAGAATTATAAGTATTGAGATGTTCAGCAACACCTCATTGTAAACAATGTTCCAAAAGAGACAGGATGTCACTTCAGAGCTCCACTGAACTGAAATGTGTGTCTCATTGAAAGATCGTGATGAAAAATTAGTGCAGTCCACTTGTTCCTTCTGTGAAGAATTCATCTTTTCGCTCTAGCTCAAGCTGGGAGAGATATGAAATGAACCCGGGCTGCTGGAGATCTGCTTGAGACTGAAATACCATCTATTAACAGTAATGTACTGCATGGCATTCAAGACTCAGGTCTTCGATTCTTCAGTTGCTGTGACCCTAATGTGACGTGATCATCTCCTAGCAACTACTCTCCGCTGTATGGAGAGGGGAGGGATTAGGACCTCTTCATTTTCTTACTTATTATTGAAATGGCTTTAGTGTTTACAAGTATATCGTTAAGGGTATTGTTTGTATATATTGTTAATAGTGTTATTAACATAACACTATTCATGTTAAATCTTGAGCGCGTATAGTGAGTGTCCTTGGTCATACTTAACTTTGACGATTGGATACTTACAACTGTGTACAATGTTTCCTACAGATCCGAAATATGTGTGGAAGAGGACGAGCACACCTAGGGGGTGGGGTGTGTGTGTTTGTGTGTGGGGGGTGTAAGGGGCTCCTCACCTGCTTCAGCCCAGCTCTCAGCCCCCTCTCTCTTTCTCTCTCTCTCTCTCTCTCTCTCTCTCTCTCTCTCTTTCTCGTGAACCTCACCCCCACCCACCACCACACACACAACACACTCTCATATTTCAGCTTTTAACTCACATGACAGTTGGACTCCTGTGAAAAGACAATACAATAATATCTCAATTGATCAAGTTATCAACAGGAAATTAGCATTAACGTTATTTACCGGTCAATGTGTGACATTAAAGCAGTTTTAATTGATTAATTGATTAAATTAATGGGGCGGGAACACACCGTGCGCTCAATAAATGTCAACTGGTGACAGAAAATAATCTGTAATTATTTAATATTTTGACATGTCATTAACTCCTGTTGTTTTGTTGGTGATACGTGGTCTTGGCCATGTGTTAGTGAGTGTGTTAGTATTTCGATGGTGAAAGATACTTACTAAAGCTATAACAGATATGTGTACAACCCCAGCGACCAGGAATGGTACAGACCCTGTTTTCTGAGAGGGTGATGTTGCAGTCCTTTATAATGACATGAATGTGGGATGCTGTTCTTAAACTGCAATATATATTTAAATTGAATTGATTGAATTGAATTTCATTTAATTACTGATTCAAATAATGTAAGCCAGAAATGTAATGTAATGTGCACAAATATTTTTATAGCACATAAAACCTCATGTGCTTTTGATCTTAGTTCACCTTTGTTCATTTTAAATCTTCCTGATTAACTCATTTTCTAGTGTCCTAAGTAATTACAAGCATTGTAATGCTCAGTATCACATGTATATGTACCTATGTGTGTTTTGCTCTCTGAGATCTGAATCTCTCTCTCTCTCTCTCTCTTTTTTTTAAACGTAATTTTAGTTTTATTGATGTTTACTGTCAGGGCTAAGATCTGACACTAAGTACTGCTGCTGCAGGTCCAGGTTCTGCAGTAGACCCTGAGACCCTGAGCAGTAGACAGAAGAGACCAGGAGCTGTAGACTGTTCTAATGTGTATGCCATTTCATTAATATACCATACAGTACATGTTGTATAGTTTTCGAATTAAACAGCAGCTTTCTCCCACTCCATACTCCTGAGAGACACAGGGCAATTTATAAATATATTTACTGTAGGGCACATGGTGGCTTAGTGGTTAGCATGTTCGCCTCCCTGGGATAGGCTCCAGGTTTCCCCGTGACCCTGAAAAGGAGTAAGCGGTATAGAAGATGGATGGTATAGAATGGATGGTATAGAAGATGGATGGATATTTACTGTACTCATTAATTGCCAGTTCTTATGCTTGACTTGTCTTCTCTGTATTTAGATTGAACGAGCGACAAAATATGAACCAAGCAATTATATGTCTTGACTCTGGCTATTTATTGAAGATCTGGAACTATTTTGTTGATGTACTTTCCCAGGACAGATCACATTAGACACATTAGTCATTGACAGTTTTTTTGAGTAAATGACCAGACATCTATATACCATCTATATACCACACATACATTCACACACTACGGACACTTTGGACATGCCAATCATCCTACCATGCATGTCTTTGGACTGGGGGAGACAACCGGAGCACCCGGAGAAAACCCCCATAGCACGGGGAGAACATGCAAACTCTGCACACACTTAGCCATAACGGGACTCGAACCCCGCCATGTAACTAACCTTTTTTTATAATAATTTTTTGCAATGGCAGTACGAGTTTTTTGTTTTTCTGTTTTTTTAAATCAGCATGATCATCAATGTAAAATTATATGAAGACAGTACACTAAGTCCCACTGCAAGCTCTTAGTAACATCTTAATAACTCATGTTACTTAGAGCTTTTGTTGAATGATATTTTTGCTTCCCCACTGGAGCTGAATTCTACCCATAGTCTACTATCCCAGGGGTTCCCAAACTTTTCCAGGGCAAGGCTCCCCAAATGGCATTAACATTTGACTGAGGCCCACCTTTTGCAAGATGTCTTTAAAACACATTAAAAATGCAGACTTCTGAATATATCCCCCTTTTTTATTAATCATTACATCTTCACATTTGAGAACTTGAATTTGAGAACATCTTTACATTTACATCTGAGTGAGAATTTATTTTTCACACCAAATTGTTGAGGCCCCCCGGGCGCCCCCTGGAGGCCCTCAAGGTGGCAGCGGCCCCCACTTTGAATACCACTGTACTATCCTATTAGTAACTCTTCAGTGCAGTTGTTTTAATCTGGACTTTTCAGATGCATATGAACAGTGCCATTTTCCTCTTTTTGGTATATGATCGTGCACTGAAGCATGGCAGTAGCTATACATGTGTGTTTTATATAAACATGTTTTATTCTCCTTCAACACTTTTAAATGATTTCAACAGGACCAATAGAGCATGAAGAGAAATCCAGGTGAAATGACGTGGATTATTCGTCAGGGTTTTATCAAAACTTCTTATATCCCGGATCGTCCTCTCGGGTTTCACGGTCACTTCTCAGCGGAGACCCGGTTGAAGGTTCATCCGTCACGTGACGTGACAAGGTGATATCAGCCCCCGCGTGCGCGCCGTGTGTCCAAAAAGGGTGCGCGAGGGACACAGCAGCGGTGGGACGACACACGGGTTACACACAGGTTTGAACGTGTAGCATAGGACCAGCCGGGAATCAGCACTAACTTACTCTTAGGCCCGGGTTTGTGTGAGAAGAGGCGATCCGATGATGATGACGACGATGGTGACGATGAAACAAACGGAGACGCAGTACAACAACGGTTATGTGCAAGAAGAGTACATGCTGCCGGAGGATGAGTGGGACCGGGACCTGCTGCTCGACCCCGCCTGGGAGAAACAACAGCGCAAGGTGTGTGAGATCCCACAATCCTGTGTGAGTGAGTTAGTGTGTGTGTGTGAGATCCCACAATCCTGCCCTGTGTGTGTGTGTGTGTGTGTGAGAGAGAGAGAGTGTGTGTGTGTGTGAGAGAGATCCTACAATCCTGCCGTGTGAGTGAGTGAGTGAGTGAGTGTGTGTGTGTGTGTGAGATCCCACAATCCTGCCTTGTGAGTGAGTGTGTGAGTGAGTGTGTGAGTGAGTGAGTGTGTGAGTGAGTGAGTGAGTGTGTGAGTGTGAGTGAGTGTGAGACACTCAAGGTCAATATGGTCTTGGTCTTGTCTGACATTTTGCATTTTCCTGCCACTTTCATCCAAAGTGACTTACAGTTAAGAGCGGATACACCTGCTTCATCCCGTGTCCACTCTGTACGCTCCGAGTTTACATGCTCTCCCCATGCATCAGGGTTTCCTGCGGGTACTCCGTTTTCCTCCCCCAGTCCAGAGGCTGATTAGGCTGATCTGTAGGCTGATTGGCATTTACAATGTGTGAGTGTGTGTGTGAGATTGTGCCCTGTGATGCCTTTGCGCTCCGTCCGGGGGATCCCCTGTCTTGAGCCCCAAGTTCCCTGGGATAGACTCCAGGCTCTCTGCGACTCTGTGCAGGATAAGTGTTACGGAAAATAGAATTGAATGGAATCAAGTAAACAAAAAGATTGTTTTCAGTCTCAATTATTCATATTCAGTCTCAGCTAACTATACACAATCACATCAGGCAGCAGTATAATTGAAATGTGGTATGCTGCCTACATCATGCAAATTGTATGTGTGTGTGTGTGTGTATGTGTGTGTGTATGTGTGTGTGTGTGTGTGTGTGTGTGTGTGTGTCCTGAACTATCTAACAATAGAGCTCAGTAGCAAGCAGCTTTCCCACTGTGCCATCCCGGCAATGTGCACACTGCAAAGACTGTCAGCAGTTATATGATGTCCTGGAGATCAGAATGAACACAACGGCAACTAAATTTAACCTTAGGGTATAGGGTCTGGGGAACAGCCATCTCCACAGGGTGTCACCTTCCCTTAGGCATGATCACACACATGCATTTTACACTGGGGAGTTTGATAGTCAGAATGTGTGTGTGTGTATTAAGTGGATAGTGTGTAATAAAATGTAACACCTGTTTGCTCTTTGTACCTGCCAAGTTAAGTGACTCTGAAAGACTGTCTGGACTGTGAGCATAAAAATCTCAACATAAACACAGCATATATATATATATATATATATATATATATATATATATATATATATATATATATATATATATATATATATATATATAAACCTAATTTTAAAAAACACCCCATAAATTAGGCTTGTCTATTCTTTAACATGACCATATTTATTTTAGTGAAATGTCATTACATTACTGCATTTGGCAGAAGCCCTTATCCAGAGGGACTTACACTAATCTCATTTATCCAACTGATCAGTTGGGGGTTAAGGGCCCAACATTGGCAGCTTGGCAGTGCTGGGATTTCAACTCACAACCTTCCGATCGAAAGTCTAACGCCTTAATCACTGAGCTACCGCTTCCCTTTGTGTCATGGGGATTGAGATGTTAGCAGTGACCTATCAGTCCATGTGGACTTAATCCATTCAAATATTAGAGCAGTTTAGGTCACTTAGATCTGTTTCCGAGAAGCTGTACATTGTTCTTCATGTTCATATAACATGATTTATAAAAATACATTGGAAATGATCTCTTTCTCTCTCTCTCTGTCTCTCCCTGTGTCTCTCTGTGTCTCTCTCTCTCTCTCTGTCTCTTTCTGTGTGTGTGTGTCTCTCTCTCTCTCTCTGTCTCTCTCTGTCCCTGTTTCCCTCTCTCAGTGTCTCTCTCTGTCTCTCTCTCTCTATCTATCTATCTGTCTCTCTATCTATGTGTCTCTCTCTCTCTGTCTCTCACTGTGTGTCTCTCCCTGTCTCTTTCTCTCTCTATCTATCTATCTATCTATCTATCTGTCTCTATCTGTGTGTCTCTCTGTCTCTCTCTCTGTCCCTGTTTCCTTCTCTCTCTGTCTCTCTCTGTGTGTCTCTCGTTGTGTCTCTCTCTCTCTCTCTCTCTCTCTCTCTCTCTCTGTCTCTCTCTCTCTCTGTCTCTCTATCTGTGTCTCTCTGTGTCTTTGTGCATGCTTTACCTCAATAACCCATAGGTGATGAATGCGCAAAATATATTGCTATGAGGTATTCTGCTTTAATTATTTTTTCTGAGTGTATCTCTCTCTCTATATATAACACTTTGTATAATTACTTGAAAATATTTACATACATCTCAATGATCCTCAAGTTCTGAATGTAACATTCTGTACCTCTGCATGTGTATAGTAATTCAAGGGCCTTGGATTTGTTGGATATATTGCCACCTTGTATACCTGTGTAATAGTTATTTTCTCTGTATATAGCATCCTGTGTGACCTTAAATGTCATTTAGGGGTATTTAAATACAACCCAGTGTGTTTGTTATCTTAAATGTTGATTGACAAGCACTGTTTTTACGTGGCATGCAGGCCAGGGCTGCGAGCCCAGAACAAACTTCAGCACGAGGTTAATTTATTACCGTAGTGGCACACAACACAGCTGACACAGACAGGACAAATGTCCTTCTGTCCAACTTAACCTACACCCTTTGTTTGTTTCAGTTGTACAATATTCATAAGTATTCTGCATGTTTTGATGATTGCTGAAGGCTAAGAATGATTCTCTTAGTAAGAAATAATATTCCACAGGTTTTGTTTCTTTTTTTTTTTTTGTGTGTGTGTACAGTACTCTACTGTATGAATCACTGAAAATTCATGTTTAACATGAAAAACGAACTGATAGACAATGTTAAGCTTAATGGATTCCAATGAATTCAGCTCATTCACCCGTTTCTCCTATTCTTCTGTTATCAGCATATTGCATGTATGAGCAGAGAGCTTTAACGAGAGACGATCCAGTAATGAGTGAGACGCACAAGAAATAAAACATTTCAATGAATAGTATAAGTAATGTTTCTACACTAGAGCTTGTAGCTTCTCGAAAAGTACTGTCTAAACTTCATGTTTAAATGATCACAAAGACATCTATAAAACTAAGCAAAAGGTCATCGGTCTCGGGTACAGTAGGAGGTGTGAGCAAAATTCGGACAGCAGACTTGCATGTTGGAAGGGAATCGCATGACATTAATTGTTCTCTCGATGATCAGTAGTTTAGTTTTATACAACATGTTGATTTTTCCATTCCTTCACAAGTTTCCTGGATTCGATCCGTTCTACTGGCCTAGTTAGTGTTTCTGTTACTGCAAATCAAGTTAGTATCTCTGGACTTTTATATTCTAATAAAATATTGAGAACTTTAAACAGTAAAGCGATTACTGCCTTTTTTTGCATCTTTACAGTCTTCCTCCTTCACAGACATGTCTAATTTCTGATGACATACAGTACTTTGTTGTTTTAATCAGTTTATCTATGACTACGTTTACATGGACAGCAGAAATCTAATCATGGACCTTCTTCTGAATAAGACAGTATTGTGATTTACATGAGTCGCTTTTAGAATATTCCTTACATGTTCCCGTTTTACGTGTTTAATGGCACGTCATTACGTCCCCACGCCACGCCGTCCGACGTTCCCTCCAGAATTTCAATTATCGACATACAGTTCGTCTTCCTTATGGGACCGTATACAGTTTTGGGTGTTTCATTTTTTATTTTATGAAAGATAAAAGTGCAGTTAATTATTTGTCATGCTATACGTGCTAAAAGACGACGGCGGATATAAATTCTCTCGTTTGCCGTCAAATGGTTGAGCACTGCCGTGTGTGAACGTGTCCTGTCGCAAAATGCGGTGAAAACTCCCACACGACGCTAATAGTGTGATTAAGGTGTGTACATGTCTGTAACGCACGTCGATAACGTGACTAAAACAGGAATACTCCACACGTCTTAATCCCATTTGTGTTTACTTCGAGTATGACTTTAATCGGATCAAGGTCATCAATAATTACTGTTTACATGCTAGTTTCTTAATCAAGTATCGTCTTAATATCGGATTATTGTTGTTCATGTAAAGGTACTGACTAAGTCTGTACAGGAGTTTTTTTTGTGCTTGTTGTAGCCAAAAAATTGAGATTGTTTTGCATGGTCTGACCCAGTGATGTTTGTTGGTAAATGAGATAGCTGTAGTCAACTTCAACGCATGTGAAGCGAATAGGGCTTTGGCTGAATGCGTGTTGTCATGGCGTCACATGACACATCTTGGCCCAAATCTCTCTTGGCCCAAATCTCAGTAATTTTTAAATATTTTATATTTAAAAATTGTATATATTGCCGAGTTCCCATCCTCTGGCACCTCACCATGTGTATATATATATGAGTCTATATAAGAACACTGACCTTACTGTAGAGAAAAGCGGAGTATTGTAAAAAGAATAAAATACACATCTGATATGTAATAATGAATTAAATAATGATTAGATTATTTAAACAGTCCACATGTCCAGGAAACAGCCTCCAGATCAGGTTCATGATGCTTCTTGTACCTAAATTGAAGTACTAATAAGCTTATATACTTTATCTGCTGTACTTATTTAGTATATTCATATAATAGCTTTAATACAAACTAATCCTTACATTTTATAAACCTTTTTACATAGAAAGAGTATCATAATCAATCACAATAAATTGGCTGCGCTAAAGAATTGATATTTAAAGTATATTGGATAGTTTAGAATTGAGACTCTACATATAAATTCCCGTTTTCATTCATGTAAAATCTTTCAGATCATGTCTGGAAATCCGGCTAGCGTTTATGTTCAGTTATTCGTCTTAAACCATGGTATTCAGTAATTAGGTAGGCGTAGTCCATTGTGTTGAATCCAAATCAGTGTGTTTGATAATGGAGTGAAAAGTGTTACATTTATAGTACATACAGTGTGTTATACACATTTTAGGGCATGCTTGAAATGTGTTAACTCTAAAGCCTTTCCCTCTCTTGTTTTTCCATCTGTCTATCTGTGTGTCTCAGACTTTCACTGCATGGTGCAACTCACACCTGCGTAAGGCTGGGACTCAGATTGAGAACATAGAGGAGGATTTTCGTAATGGACTCAAGTTGATGCTCCTTCTGGAAGTCATCTCTGGTATTGTGATGAGACGATTTCACTCCATATATTCATTTTAATGAACTTTGTCTTAGTGTAAGTACTTGTGTAATACACACACACACACACACACACACACACACACACACACACACTAATTAGTGTATATATATATATAAAAAGTAGTAGTAGTAGTAGTAATAATAATAATAAAAAAATTAAAATAATAATAATAACAACAACGAGTCCCTGAGGTAACATTCTGACTATTTTTAAAGAAAGTGTCAATTATTATTTTATAACTGATAAAATAATATTTTATAATTTAATATAACAGTTTTAATTTCCAATAAAATTTACAGCTATTATTATCATTATTTATTATTGTTGTTGTTGTTATTATTATTATTATTATTATTATTATTATAACAATTATTGGGTGAAAAGTAGAAATCTTGAATTTCAGAGTTTCTTAGTATTTGGTACGTCTCCTCTTTGCTTTACTGACTGTGTGCATTCGCGCTGGAATGGACTCCACAAGTTTGTGCAAAACCTTATGATCCGTTTTAGATCAAATGTCATCCGAACACGTGCTTCAGTGGAACTGATTAGCCATGAAATAAATAAATAAATAAATGCAGATTTCAGTATGCAAAAATGTGCTTATTTAGGGCTGTAATATACACGAAGGCAGACCGATTAAACAGATAAATTGTAATCTTGGGGAAAAGAAAGCAAGGTCAGGGTCGACATGTGCTTTGTTACAGTAAGTAATGACTGAGCACTGCTTTTGGATAGAGTCAGAAAGTCAGAAACTTACTGTAAAAGCTGCTGTATTTGTCTTTAGGTGAAAGACTGCCAAAACCAGACAGAGGTAAAATGCGATTTCACAAAATAGCCAATGTGAACAAAGCCCTGGAGTACATCACCAGTAAAGGGGTAAAGCTGGTGTCCATTGGAGCAGAAGGTAATAAACCGGTGATGATATTTATTGTTGCTTATTACAGCTGATGCAAGCTAAAGAGCGTTTAAAGACACTGTATTATCTTTACAGAGTTTCTAAATACTGTATATTATAAACCAATAATAGCTGTTGCCCTAACCCTAGAGTTATCTGTAATTGCTGTTGCCTTTCTAAATAGACAGAAAGAGAGACAGACTCATATTAGATTAAAGTTAAATGTTTGTTTGTTTGGGGTTTTTTTAGATTCTGGCTTGAAATCAAGTACTGTAGTTATTTATATGGGTTAAAATCATCTCAGCCTGTTAGTGAGTGACTGTAGTGTGTCTAAATACAGATTATGAGACCCAAGTATGATAGATAGTGAACACAAGGTATTTGTATTTATAGGTATAAAGTGTAGGTATATACTTTATATACAAGGTATAAAGTATTTATAAAAACTATAAATACTATCATAGAAAAGAAATAAAACGTGGCACTTGGGAAGAGTAATGTGTTATTTTACATGTTTTTAGAGATCGTTGATGGAAATGTAAAGATGACATTGGGAATGATCTGGACCATTATCCTCCGCTTCGCCATCCAGGACATCTCAGTAGAAGGTAGGAAATGAAAATGCACCCAGTGATACAAATGATCTCATCTTTTGCTTCATTTTATTATATATATATATATATATATATATATATATATATATATATATATATATATATATATATCTTGTATTTATATATATATATATATATAGGCAGATTTTGTGTGCTAATATTTAGAGATGTTGCTGGGAATTGCATTCTGACAATCTACGTTCAAGATATGTTCACGTTTTATACTACGACATAAAAAACATCAGTAATACACCACTTGTGATTTTGTTAAGACGGTTAAATGAGTGGCTAAATGAGACTACGAGGTTGTCGGGGACGTTAAACGTCATCACGCCGAACAGGAAAACTCATCTACTACCGCCCCGTTGTGTTTATACTCGTTCTATTCTAACTCAAACTTTCCAACTTTCCGATTTATCAATTTAGAGTATTTTCCAGTTGCAGTGTTTTTTTAAATAAAGGTTGAAAGAGTTGTCGGAAGCGTAGCGGTGGTGACGTTGAGGTCATGCATCCGTGTAGTTCGTTTAGAGCCTAACGTTAGCATTTTACTTCTGGTTAGTGTATTCAGGCTTCAAAATTCATAAAAAGTTGTGTGAAGATTACCTTCATTAAACAAAACAGGTAAGAATCATAAAGTTTTGTTGGTTACAGAGCTTATTTTCTGCAGTAATCCAAAGGCCCTGTCATCCCTGCAGGATTCACTACTTGGCGAAGATGTCCCATTCACAAGGCATGAGAAAACAGCTTTTGGTTGTTTCCAGAACATGAGAAAATGAAATCGAGATCATGAGAAAACAACTTTCGATATGTCAAGATCATGAGAAAATTAAGTTGTGATTGCCAGAAAACAAAAAAGAACAAAAGTTCATAATGCATGGCTGCTTAGGGCTTCTGTAGGGCTCAACCTTCACATTAGAGTGAAATGGAAAAAAAAATGAGGTGAGAAAAAGGTTTATTAATCCAGGTGCCCATGGCTCAATTTTTTCTTATATTAGCAATAATGAAATCTGCCACTTATTTTAAAAGCCAGCATGCAGCCTATTAATTTTTTGGCCAGACCCAGGATTCTTTTCTTTTACAGATATTATTTGATCTGTTGGTTATTAGTGGTGATTTTCGTTTCAGAAACCTCAGCTAAAGAGGGCCTCCTGCTGTGGTGCCAGAGGAAGACGGCTCCGTATAGGAACGTCAACGTCCAAAATTTCCACTGCAGGTGAGAGATTATGTACTTTGATAGATTCCATGCTATTACTGATTTAATAACCCTAACCCTGATTTACAGGCCAGCAAAAAAAAAACAAAAAACGTGTATATACAGTATATACAGTACAGTGAGTAACAACGTGTGGTGAGCTTAAAGACAAGGGATTTAAAAAAAAAAAAATTTATTTGTACCACAGAATAACTACTCTCTCCTGACATTAATCATGTTTTTCTGCTGAAAATACCATACCAATATTCTGGTACTTAATGAACTTCATGATGCCATCAGCATCAATGATCCACTGCCATACAGTAGGTAGTCAACCAGAATGTCCATCACAAATCGAGCACAAAGAAACAACACCGGTTTTGTGCTATTTGGACGAAATGGGGGTGGAGAATGTCGTCTCCGCTCCCGGAAACATTCGTTATATCTAAGGAAGGGAAAATAGTTACAGTGATTGTTTTAACGGCACAAGCAGAGCACAAATGAGTGGTGCCGATTTGGAGCGATTTGAGCGACATGGGCTGGAGAGTGACGTCACACAGCCAAAAAAAAACCCAACAAAAAGATTAATAGCTCACACACCAAACCAGCACAAACATTCATTTTTGTGGCACAGATCAGCACAAACAAATGGCATAGTTTTGGTGATTATTTAATTTCAGGGGTGTCGCTGGGTTTTGGCTTTGTGACAAACATTAGAAACAATGCACCCTTCCCCTACCTCAGTCTGTCCGACATGACACCCTAGCAGCTGCATCACAATAAAACACCTCTCAAGTTACCTGTTGCGTGCTGTTTGGATTGTCGAGTTCATCAAACTGGTGCTTGAAATAAGGTTAGGATGAGTGTTTTTATTCTATAATAATAATATAATATATAATACATCAAATAAAATAATAATTAAAATGTTAAGTGAATGTGTTAACATTGGAATCCCTAGAAATGCATGAGGAGCCCCTCCTCTTACTCCCCACATAAGCTGACCCCTCCTCTCCAGCACCATTAACAGCTTTATTTTGCAAATGTGTCGCAATCACTCAGTACAGTAAGTTTACATGGATGACAATAATCCGATATTAACCCGATTAAGACGATACTCTGATTAAGAAACTAGCATGTAAACAGCGATTATTGATGACCTTAATCCGACTAAAGTCATACTCGAAGTAAACACAAATGGGATTAAGACGTGTGGAGTATTCCTGTTTTAGTCGCATTATCGACGTGTATTACAGACATGTACACACCTTAATCACACTATTAACGTCGTGTGGGAGTTTTCACCGCATTTTGCGACAGGACACATACACACACGGCAGCGCTCGACCTTTTTACGGCAAACAAGAGAGCACGGCTGCGTCCGAAACCCCGTACTAACCTGCTACAGTATATAGAAGGTGAAATACATGTATCTCAGCTACTGTATAGTACGTGGTTTCGTTCGCAGCCCGCGGCTTCAAGCAGTCGTCTATTTGCACGTATCGCACGACAAATAATTAACTGCACTCGAAGCTTTCGTAAAATTAAAAATAAAAACACCCAAAACTGTATACGGTACCATAACGAAGACGAACTGTATATTGACACGTGAAATTCTGGAGGAAACGTCGGACCGCGTGGCGTGGGGACGTAATAACGTGTGCCGTTAATTGATCTGTGTTCTATAACGTAAAACAGGAACATGAAAGGAGTATTCTAAAAGCGACTCATGTAAACACCTTAATCACAATATTGTCTTATTCAGAATAAGGTCAGTAATTAGATTATTGCTCTCCATGTAAACGTAGTCTCTCAGTCAAAGTCATCCCGTGAGCCAGAAGTGAACGCTTCAACTCAACTCAGCATTGAAGAGTTTATGTAGCAGTGTGTTCTAAAGAATTATATAATGCACCTGTTGATATCGTAATTTGAAATGCATACGTTGGATGTGCGTACTTAGTCTACAACGGTGTGTAAATATATGCTGAAATAAGGAATGTTAGGTTTTATAGACCATGCTAAAAGAGAAAATATTTATATATAGTACAGAAATCTTGTTAACTTGAGGTGTAAAATGTGTAAAGACTGTGTTTTTATATCTTATTCGAGCGGTTATTTTTTTTTTATACATGCATATATGCGTAAATGCATGTGTCTGTAACGTTGTGTGTAAATTTATTATGAAGTAAGACATTTGAGTTGTAAAAGTTAGTGCTGAGAGACAAAATATTCATGTCTATAATTACCCTGACGTGAAAGAAGTTTTGAAATACGTCTGTATCTGATTCCATCAGTATGCTTTGCAACAATAAAGTTGCGAAGGTCTTGGGAGAGCTCTTTGCTTTTACCCATCATGAGATGTTTCTTGTGTGACACCTTGGTAACAGAAAGGCTTTTTGTATACCATCAATGTGCTAACCCATCTGTTAATTTGCACAGATGGGAGGTATAATTACTTGCATATTTCAGCTGGTTCCTTGCCTTACCTTGCCTTGGAGAACTACTTTTTCTTAGCGTTTTCAATACTCTTTTTTTTTTTAATGTTGTGAATTCTTTATATTTCCAGATTTCTTGAGTTAATAATGATGTCTGGTGAAAATTTCATGTGAATAACCTCAGTAGTTAGTTTAAAAGCTCACATATAAAAAGCCCAGAATACATAGCATGCTTGGTTCAATTCCTGCAGGTGGACTGATTCAGAGTCAAACTGCTCTCTCAGTCAAGTCAGACCACTCTGTTTAATAGCTTTAACCTTGAGAAGGTTGACTAATGGAGCACTATGCGTCTCTGATAAATGAATCAGTTATATTCCTTTTGTGGTACTGCGTGTACTCCTTTCAACCCTAAGGGTATTTTTTCTTTCCCTGTCTGTTCTTTCGTGCTAAGTAATGGCGTATTGATCATATTGCGGTCATGCTACAGAAACAGATGTCATGTGATTTATTTCTTTTTTCTACTCTGTTTTTTTCCCCCCTGCTTTATCCACCTGTGGTGTGTTAAGCTGGAAGGATGGCCTGGCCTTCTGCGCCCTTATACACAGACACAGACCCGATCTGATTGACTACTCCAAACTCAGCAAGGTCTGCTTGCTATTCTACAGGCATTCTGAGTGAGAACTCGTGTCTGCTGCTGCATGCGTCCGACACAATTTAGCGATTTACCAGTTCTAACACATCTGCTATAACCCATTATGTCTGGCATGCATATGTCTTAGAAACATTTTAAATGCTTTTAAATCAGTGGTCTCTTTAGTCAAAGCACCATATACATACCACAAGGATTGTGCTCATGTATATTACATTGTGCCAGATTTAATGAATGCAGCATGTAATCTCTTATTCTGTCATTAGATAGTTTTAAAAGTACGCCCCTGTATAGTACATCCAAATAAGCTTTAAAATTGCTCAGTGTTGTGGAATGTGGAATTCCAACAAAAGCGTTCAGATGCTTTTAGTTTGGAAAAACTAAAATACCAAACAATGTCTGTACATTGTTTTATTTTTTATTTTACATTAAATAAAATCTAGCTCATGGCTACAGTTATGAACATGGCTAACAATCTCTAACAATTTGTCAGTTTCAATATGTGTAAGTAGGTCACAATTTAAGGATCCGTTTGTGATTTTTATTTATTTAGCCGGCTGCTACCTATGGGGATAGTTACAAGCACAAACAAGGCTTTTTCTTGATAATCCAACTCTATTCAAACTAAAAAATACCTTGTATATTTAAACAGGGTCCGTACAAGGTGCTTGAATTTGGCTTTTTAAAATGAAAGTACTGGAAAACCTTGGAAATAGGCATTTTTTTTTAAAAAATCAAAAAAATCTAGGGGTGCTTTAAAAAGCGCTTGAATTATAAAAAGTTAATAAATATGAAATCGCTAAAAACTTCAAAGTGTTTATTTTCAATACAACAAGAATACATCCTTTCACTCAAAATATGACTCCCCTCTTCCTCCTCCTCCTCCTCCCTCTATTCACTCACTCATTGTGACCGAGACAGCTCCGGTCCACTTTTCAGACTCCTGTAGCGACTTTGGCACTTTTCTTCTTTTTTTTTCTTTTCTTTCTTTTTTTGTTTCAAAAAAGCACCTAATGACAAATCTCTCGATTTTTTGGGGCACACCTTGGCAACTTCCCAGAGAATAGAGTGGCCAGTACTGCCCAGTCTGCACAGGGTCCTACTTTCCCACTGTAGATACACCTCTCTCTCAATTCGATTCAATTCAATTCAATTCAGTTCAATGTGTGCTTTATTGGCATGACAAAATATTTTTTTTGTATTGCCATGGCAACATATAACAGCAGACCAAGAGAAGTAGGAATTGAACAAAACATAGTAAACATAATAAAAAAAATAGTATTGAAAAAACAAATGAATAAACAGATGCAAAGATAAATGTAAATTAATAACTAGATGCAACGTCATATAGGTTAATGGGAACACAGGAATAAGGTTGAAGTGTTGAAGTGAGGTTCGGTGTGTCTCTCTCTCTCTCTCCCCCTCTCTCTCTCTCTCTCTCTCTCTCTCTCTCTCTCTCTCTGTGCAGCATGCTTCTAACTTTCTAACTCTCTGAGCGATCATTTTACATGTAAATATAGCCGAAATCACAACACAGCAGTTGTCTTTAACTTATGTGTATAGTGATTTTGTCAGATGATATCAAGCATATTTAAGCAGTGCAGAACAACAGCTTGGAAGTAACTGCTGGTGAACATGTAGTCTCTTAATGAGCCGTGTTTCAGTCACTTCATACTCTGTTTTACTGACAACAGAAACAGAAAACTATGTAAATGGGAACAGCTTTATTGGGAATTCAGCTATAAATACAGCTAAAATGCAGTATGTGACCACAGAGTAGGAGAGAAACAAACAGATGTAAATGGCTGACAATAGGCACAATGCAAATACGACACGATGCCATAATAAAGATACTTATTAGCGCATGACATCACCTGGTGACATTTAGCGACTTTCCACTGAAAGTTGTTGGCATCAGTGCTCCTGTCACTCACCTGGAGTATACTGATGTTATGGTGAAGACAAAGCAATGCATGGGAAATGCAGATTTAGTCCAGTATGCCTGGAAAAGGCCATATAAAAATTGGTGTGTATTTAATTATTATTATTTTAAATTTTTCTTTAAAAAGAGCAAATAAAGAATATGTTTGAATAACATCTCTTGTGAGATGCACAGTGGCTTACTGGTTATCACATTTGCCTCACACCTGCACCTGCAGTGTTGGCGGTTCAATTCCTGCATCGCCCTGTGTGTGTGGAGCTTGCCTGTTCTCCCCGCGCTTCAGGAGTTTCCTCTGGGAACTCTGGTTTCCTCCGCCAAACCAAAGATATGCGTTGTAGGCTGATTGGCATCTCTAAATTGGCCATAGTGTATAAATGGTTGTGTGAATGTGTGTGTGATTGTGCCCTGCGCTGGGTTGGCACCCTATCCAGGGTGTCCCCAGCTTCGTGGCCTGAGTCCCCTGGGATAATCTCCCGGCTCCCCGCGACACTGTGTATGATAAGCGGTACAGAAAATGGATGGATGGATGTATGGATGGACACCTCTTGTATAGTCTTTGTAAACAAAACAAAGAATAGTGCTTGAAAACTGCCTGACAGTCCTGGAATTTCATTGTGAAGAATCCATACGAACCCTGTATGATGGAAAAAGGGGCAAGACTAAAAAGCTCTGTTATGGCTGTTCTTAAGGTTTGTATTGAAATCAGTGAATTTAATTGAACAATCAAACTGTTTCATTTTACTATAAAAGCTCAATAATAATTATAAGAACTAAAGCTACGTATGTTTCACATGTTTCTACATTTGTTCCCCTCACTAGTCAGTAACGCGTCCTCTTGCAAAAGTGTGAACTAAATGGTCCCTCTAACACAGTTTCTAGTCCCTACAAGACGTCAGAATCCATCAAACTAAGATGGCCTAGAACTGTCAGCAGTTATCGTGTGGCAGGTGCTCTTAATAATCCTTTACACATCTGAGTGCATTCTTTATTCATGTATGTGCAGGATGATCATCTAGGCAACCTGAACCTGGCTCTGGAAATTGCGGAGAAACACCTAGACATCCCCAAAATGCTGGATCCAGAAGGTATGTTGTGCACTGCACATAGTAGATATTCAACACTGAATTCATAGTTGGACAGTGGTGGCTTGGTGGTCAGGGGGTCAAGCCCTAGCACTGCCAGGCTCTGGGTTACCGATCGGAAGGTCGGGATTCACGCCCCTTGAGCAAGGCCCTTAATCCTTTCTGCTCCAGGGACACTGTATCATGGTTGACCCTACACTGATGATTGGCATTGTGCTCTACAGAGACGGACACTAATTAAAGCACTAAGGCAAGTTCCATAACAATAAGGAAGAATATTTAAAGACTTTTAACAATATAAAATTTGTGAAGGTTTGGATGCAGGATTTTA
The DNA here is from genome assembly GCF_001660625.3 of Ictalurus punctatus. Lineage (NCBI taxonomy): Eukaryota > Metazoa > Chordata > Actinopteri > Siluriformes > Ictaluridae > Ictalurus > Ictalurus punctatus. The sequence goes on from NC_030428.2 coordinate 23,655,921, forward strand.
TTAAAAGCTGACAAACCAGAAGTCCAGTATCATAGTCAGACATGATAAAAGTGCTGGTCAACCAATCGGATATAGGCAAAGTGAGAATCAAACCAATCAAACAGAGGTCAAACCAGAAAACCAATCCAAAAAACATAAGGAAAGTTTATCAGAATGTAATACACATAAGGTGTGGAGTTCTGGGAAATGGAGTTTGTGATGAGAGCAAACAGAGAAGTAACATTGTAATTATTTATGTAAGAGATAATCTATGTCTAGGTGTGCATCACATGATTTTAATGCATAACTTGAAAGCAAAGAACGAGAATAATTCACACCTAGCCGTGGATTATCCCACTTACACCATGGTCACTTGCCAGCACTGACAGGTAAAGTTCTTTATAGGCAGCGTATTAATTTAGAACGGTGATTTAACTGACTGGAACTACCTGTTTATTACATGGTTTGAACACACACCTTCCAGCCAATTAGAATCGAGTGTTTAGACAGACCATGGTATAAAATTATTTACCGATTAGCAAGCAGATTTATAACAATATTCTGCCTCAGCCTGCATAATTACTGCATAATTCCCACTCATCGCTTGAATAAAGAATGTAAATGAGTACAGCTTTTCTGTTAAAAACAAACTTGATTTATTAGGGGCCAAGCACCTATGGTGCATAGTTTTCTTATTATTCTGCTTCTGCCCCACAGGGAGTCTGTGGTAACCCTATGAACCGTAAGTTGGAAAAGGAATAAATTTGGCACACTCATAGATATGACCATGAATAGTATCTGGACCAATTATGGCATCTCTAGGACCAACTGTATAGCGCCACCACTAGTTCAAAAATTCACATTTCAAATGTTTATAATTGTTGAACACTTTGTCCTAGAGAAAATAAGTTTAGTTCATCAGATTAGTCTCGTCATGGTGATCACAATCCATATTTTACATTAAGAGTCCATCCATTACAGTAGTTACCATTTTGAAATGTACAATATTCAGTTTTTTTGCTACTTCTCATTCAAACTTTGTCCAATTCTTACCAATATTGGCTCAAATGATAAGTGGACAGAGCTGCAAAAAAATACTCAACAGAATTTTTATATTCATATCTGTTCAAAAGTTATGATGTCGCAAATTTAACAATGTTGACCCGAAATTGGATCAGAGGCTGTATCTCACACAGACTTTGATCAATTGTAATGAAACTTGGTACACTTCAGCAGCATGATCTGAGGGTCCATGCCGAACTGCAACACCTGCAGGTCATGAGATTTGAAAAATGATTATTTTTGCTTTGAATACTTTGACAGAAAATTATGATCTGATGTCTCCGGATTCACTGGGTCATGGTGAATCCGTGGATACCAATTTTGCCAGGATCGGACAAACCTCCTGTATGCCATTTTGAAATGTGTCATATATTGTAATATCTTTTAAAATATTTGACATATCGGCACAACATTTAGAAGGATTCATTCATAGCATGTCCTCTAGGTACCTGAAAAATTTGAACACCGCGCCACCTAGTGTTCTATAGATATAAGGTTTTTTTTTGGAGCATTGTGATAAACAACAAGCATTAATTCTAAAGGTCCTGGGTTCGATTCCAATGTGGTGCAAGTTCTTAAAAGTCTGTGTAATGTTTTGTCTTTCGCTTCCTTTCTTTTGTGGCTCAGCATTGCAGTAACCTTTCAACCTCTTGGCATGCAAATAAATGCCTCTGTTCTGTTCATTTCCTGTTCAATCTTATCCTCTGTGCTTCTGAACTTATCTTTTACTCATTCATGTACATTCTATTTCTCCTCTTCGTGTTCTAAAGGCTCCGCATTGCGCTTGTTGCCCTTTTGGTGCTTGGCCCCTTTAAACGCTGCTTGCACCTTTAATTAAGTCTGTTATTCATGCGAGAATGCAGAAGGTCAGAATCATTTTGTCAGAACAATTTTGTTCCTATCCCACTCCTTCTTCGCTGCATAATTTCCCATTTTTTACAGTGCGCTTGGCTCTTATTCCTTCCGTATGTATTTTTCTTAGCATCATTTCCATTCTCCAGCTGTACCCCAATTAACTAACATCATTTAAGAGCACATTCATTCTACACGGTTATATTGTTCCCTTCATGGCCTTTCTTCATGAATGAAATGATTCATTCTTCACATTTTTTTGCAAAATTCCTACTTAGCACCCTGCTACCTGATTGATCCTACAACGGACATTGTAATGGGGTTTTGCAGTAAAGAGACCTCAGTTCATTTTGCAGATGGTTCATTAAGAGAATTGAATCACAGTTCTATGAAAGAAAACAGGATCCACTGTTAACATTTCACCAGAGGAAAGGATGGTTGAATAGGTTTGTCTTTTGCAATCTTGTTTTTCCTGAAATTAATGTTATCATTTAGATAGATAGAGAATGATGTTTCTTTTAATGAAGGATGTAAATATGTAAAAAAAAAAAACAAAAAAAAAAAACTGAAGCATTTTCCAACTTCACTTAATGTGGACTCTATTTATAGCTTCAGATGGGTGACGGATTAAAGGGCAAAAATGGAAGGAAAAAAAACCAAACAAAAACGTTATTTATTTGTTTATTTTTGCCAAACCTAATGGTATGTCAGGTGTAAAACTTAAGGAACACATTGTGATTTTGTTTGAAACCTTTCTCATAGAGCAGAGGGCATACTGACAATGCTACAACCGAAACAATAAGCCGGTAAATAGGACCGTGATATCATGTACACCACCAGATCACACTTATCTCATCCTTGGCTTGTGTAATATTTAGTTTGTTTTTGCCTGTACATACAGTTTTTGGTTTTCCGTTATTCCCCAGTGCATTTCCCATTTTTTTGCTTTCCATTTCCTCCACCACCTCAGACATCATCAATACCCCCAAACCTGATGAGAGAGCCCTCATGACCTATGTGTCCTGCTTCTACCATGCTTTTGCTGGAGCCGAGCAGGTACAGCTGTTTGACCTGATGTCATGCACATCTTATTCATGCAGGCTTTGACTTCACACAAGAATTTGTAAAGCCTTATCAGTCACTTTGAATACGTATGCTACATTTATGTTGATTTTTGTTAACAGTTTGCCTAAGCTAAATGATCAGATATACCATGTGTCTATGCACTTGTCTCTGAAAGGCGGAGACTGCTGCTAACAGGATTTGTAAAGTTCTTGGGGTCAACCAGGAGAATGAGAAGCTCATGGAAGACTATGAGAAACTGGCCAGTGAGGTGAGACACACACACACACACACACACACACACACACACACACACACACACTCATGTTCACTGAGAATATGCATCTCCAAAATGTTGTCTAATTTCCTGTAATCATTTAAGGATACTTCATGTATAAATTTTATACCGTTTCTGATTAGCTATCAGGTGTCCTTTGATTCATATCAGGACATGCATATAGTAGATTCAGTCCAAATCAGTGTTCAAAACAAATTCTAAATCAGTGCTACTCATAATATCACTACTGTACATTCACGCAGATTCATGCGTTCATGAACAGCCCTTTTTTTAATTTGATGTTCCTGACTTTGGAAATATCTGTTTATTTTTCAATGAGTTGTGAATATTGAGCGTTTTTTTAAATATATTGGATCAGTGTGATTGCTGTGTAATTTCAGCCTTATAAAGCAGACTTACAGCCTGTGTGCTAGCTAACTAAATTATTACTAGCCTCATGATTCCCAGTTGCTTCCTGGTTGCCTAGCAACAGTGTCGCATTTAATACAGAATGTTGTCAAGTGTGCCTATTTCAAAAACTTTACAGTTTGTGATATAGGCTTTGATAAACAATTACGTTTATTCCTTTAGCAGACTGCTTTATCCAAAGTAACTTACAAACGAGGAAATACAAGCAGAGAACAATACAAGTAGTTTTACCCTACAAGATTTTTAATTGAGTTCTAGACGAGCACAGAGTAGAGGTACAAGAACCACTTTAATAGGAACACCTGCTCATTTATTCAGTTATGTAATCGGCCAATCGTGTCGCATCAGCAAGTCATAAACTTCCGTTACTGCTCACATCAAACATCAGAATGGAGAAAAGGTGTGATCTTTGTGACTTTAACCGTGGCATGGTTGTTAAACATTGAGTGAGCGACAGTTCTGTGGGTGGAAACACCTTGAGAGGTGAAAGGAAAATGGCGAGATTGGTTTGAGCTGCCAGGAAGGATATAGTAACTTGTATAATCACACTTTACAACCAGAAAAGCATCTTAGCATGCACAAAACATCAAACCTTGAGGTGGATGTGGATGGGCTACAACAGCAGAAGACCACTCCTGTTGGTTACACTCCTGTCAGCCAAGAACAAGAACCTGAGGCTATCATGGGCACTCACCCAAACTGGACAGTTGAAGATTAGGGGAAGAGATCACCTGGTCTTTTTCTAGTCTTCAACTGTTCTACTTTTAATAATTAGAAATTGTTAAATACTTGCCTGTAAACTGAATCCAGTCTATCTGAACACTTTTACTTTGTCTGGCGTTTTGGAGCCTGGCAGTAATTGTCCTTGTACTTGTATCCAACTGCCTCCACCTCATTGTGACAAGGGCACTGTTAATAAATGTTAACCTCAGTTGGGATGCTTCCTTTTCAACTTGGTAGAGATTTTTTTTTTAAATTCAAAATTTTTTGGAGTAGCTACTAAAGGCTAAGTGTACTGAAGGTACTGCTATGAACGGAATGTTCGGCTGTTCCCTTGCTGTGCATTTTTAATCCTGTTCTCTTCTACTCTGGCTTTTCTTTTCCCCCTTTCCTCTCTCTCGTCTCTAGCTTCTTGAATGGATCTGCCGCACCACTCCGTGGCTGGAGAACCGCTCTTCCGAGACCACTATGGCGGCTATGATGAAGAAACTCGAAGATTTTCGTGCCTATCGTCGCGTTCACAAGCCGCCAAAAGTTCAAGAGAAATGTCAGCTGGAGATCAACTTTAACACGCTGCAGACCAAATTGCGTATCAGCAACAGGCCTGCCTACATGCCCTCTGAGGGGAAAATGGTGTCGGTGAGACGCCACACACACATACTCAACGCACTCAAATTGATTAAATACAATTTTACATACCCCTTGCAGAATCTGCAAAATGTTAATCATTTTTCAAAAATAAGATTACATTAAAATTACATTTTGTTTTTTTGTTTAGTTCAGCCCTAAATAAACTATTTCACATAACAGATGTTTACATGTAGTCCACAAGACACAATAATAACTAAATTTACACAAATGAACCAGTTCAAAAGTTTACATACCCGTGGTTCTTAATACTGTGTGTCGTTTCCTGGATGATTGTCCTGAGCGGTTAAACTGCCCACTGTTCTTCAGAAAAATCCTCCAGTTCCTGCACATGCTTTGCTTTTCCAGCATCTTCTGCATATTTGACCCTTTTCCAGCAGCGGCTATATGATGTTCAGATCCATATTTTCACGCTGAGGACGACTGAGGGACTCGTACACAACTATTACAAAAGGTTCAAACGTTCACCGATGCTCAAGAAGGCAACACGATACATTAAGAGCCAGGGGGGTGTAAACTTTTGAACAGGATGATCGGTGTAAATTGTTATTATTTTGTTTTCTGGGAAATGTGTAAATATGTTATGTAGCTTCTGAAGCGCAGTACTAAATGGGGCAAAAAAGATGTTTCAACAAAATAATAACCAATTAGTTTATTATATGTGGTAATGTAGATATCCCTCGCTTAGTAAATGGAGCTTGACAGTTCATCAGAAAAAGATGACAAATAATTTTTCCAAACTACACACCTGCTAACACTTTGAAAAAGTTATTATTAGGTCAATTACATTTGTTTCAACTGTTGGAATGAAGGAAAGCATTTGTTAATTAACAGGTCTTTGAATAAAAATGGACTTTTCTCATACCAAGTGTGAAATAATGAGTTTGACAGAGAAGGAGGAAATTAATCACTGGGCAAAGAGCATGCATGTTAGAGAGATGGGTAGATTGGATAATAATGCAGAAAATGTTTTGTAATAGTGACTCCTAGGTATTTCAAAGCGTCTGACACTTTTTAATGGATGGGTGATGAATGTTTGATGGTCCGTTGTAGGGATAATTGGGAATAACACTCTTGGAAAAATGAGTCTTGTATCCTAAAATTCTCCCAAATCCCTCTAATATTACCATGATGGCTGACAATGACTTTGAAGGGTTTGAATATATATAATAATAAATCAGCAGCATACAAGGATACTTTATGTTCCCTCCCTCCTTGGACTATCCCGCTGTAGCTTCTACCTGCGTTTTGCATTTTGGTCTTCACCGGGTTAAATGCAGGTCGCAGTTTCCTGACTTTTTGGTTCACGTCAGGGAAGATCTGCACGAGGGTCCCCTTGTAGTAGAGATGACCTTTGCTCCTGGACAGTTTATGATAATTACTTTTGAACATGAGATCGAATGTGGTTCATTCTAACACAGCAGCATCCACGATTACAAAAGGGATGTGTAGACTTTCCTTATATCCATTGTAAGCCAACCCCACTGTGAAAGTGATTATCAAGATAACAATCCTCTGTGAAGGTGATTAGCCAGTTAACAAGCCCACTGTGAAAGTGATTATCAAGATAACAAGCCCACTGTGAAAGTGATTATCAAGATAACAAGTCCTCTGTGAAGTTGATTATGAAGATAACAAGCCCACTGTGAAAATGATTATCAAGATAACAAGTTCTCTGTGAAGGTGATTATGAAGATAACAAGTCCTCTGTGAAGTTGATTATCAAGTTAACAAGTCCTCTGATTATCTGTAGGACATTACGAGCGCATGGCAGGGTCTGGAGCAGGCAGAGAAAGGTTATGAAGAGTGGTTGCTGAACGAACTTCGACGTCTGGAGCGTCTTGACCACTTGGCTGAGAAATTCCAGCAGAAGGCGTCCACCCATGAGAGCTGGGCTAAAGGTGAGAGTGTGCATCATTAAACACAAACGCTCAAGAGAGACAACAGAACACCTGATTTAAATATGATTAAATACTGTACAATTCTAATAAACACTAAGCCCAAATGTTTCTGAAGCAAAATATCAGCAGAATGTCTTTTTTCAAAAGAAATTAAATCACAGTCATTAATTACTATTTTATTTGCTGAGCTAGACTGCACGGTATAGTATAACATGAAGTATTTTATTGTGTATATAATGTATGTCGTGTTACTGTGCTGCACTGTGCACACATGGCTCCTTGATAAATAGATTCATTCATTCCAACCCCTGTTGAGCTGCACAGATGGTCACAATATACAACAGCGCAGTCTTCTGCCTTCTGTGCATCTTATGTGTGTGTTTGATGTAGGTAAAAACGAGCTCCTGACTCTAAAGGACTATGAGCGTGCCTCTCTGACCGAGGTACGGGCTCTGCTCCGGAAGCACGAGGCGTTTGAAAGCGACCTTGCCGCGCATCAGGACCGAGTGGAGCAGATCGCAGCCATCGCACAGGAACTCAAGTATGAACACGTCCTGTTTCTTCCCTTTTGCACATGAAAAAAGATCAGAGTGCCAGTGGTGAGCATTTTGGAGCAGGTACAAAGGCTTGGACCTGGTGGTTAAATCTGTCATATTTCCTTGACATGTCAAGCTTGGCATATTTTGCGAACAACCGTTGTTTGCATCGTGTCCGTTGCGTAGTGTAAAAAAAAAAGGTCCATATAAAATGCTAATAAAAATAAAGAGAAGTGATTTGTAAATATATGTTGTCATCCAGTGACTAGTATGAGGTGAGAGTGATGACACCAAATGTAACACACCTGCTCCCCATTCATACCTGAGACCTTGTAACACTAACAAGTCACATGACACCGGGGAGGGAAACTGGCTAATTGGGCCCAATTTGGACATTTTCACTTAGGGGTGTACTCACTTTTGTTGCCAGCGGTTTAGACCTTAATGGCTGTGTGTTGAGTTATTTTGAGGGGACAGCAAATTTACACTGTTATACAAGCTGTACACTCACTACTGTACATTGTAGCAAAGTGTCATTTCTTCAGTGTTGTCACATGAAAAGATATAATCAAATATTTACAAAAATGTGAGGGGTGTACTCACTTTTGTGAGACACTGTGTGTGTATATGTGTATATATATATATATATATATATATATATATATATATATATATATATATATATATATATATATACCGTTATATTATTGGTTTGTTCATGCGTCTGTCGGGGAGAACACAAGCTGGACTTGTAAGTAAAGTCTGGTAAATAAAACGACTTGCTGTCTGAATATTTTCAGCAACTGACAAAATGTTGTTAGTATCACAGACACCATGATCTCTCTGTAAAGAAAAAAAACCCAGATTGTTCATGATCTAAGATCTTCATATCGCCCTTTTGGAGCGCATGCAAATTACAGGGGCAATTTTAACGACTGAGAAATTCTGTTGTCAAATTTTGATGAAGAATGCCGTTGTGCTGACTCTCTGCTAGCTGCTGGTTTTTCTATGAAGGTTCTGTGTGGATCATCGTTATCTAAACCAAATGAATATTAATGTGTAGTATTCATATTTCTGAAACATCTTGGCTATATTCTGTAGAGAGAATGTCAAGTGAGTGTCTTTTTTGAGCAGTTGTGTTATTAGCTGTCCAGTTTCAAAGTTACCAGTCGTATAAACTCTGCTAGTTAAGCTAGTTAGTATGAAACATCCTCATTAGAAGACACACTAATGATTCATAGCATTCCATACTCTAAAATACTCTAAATCCATATTTACACCCTGATCGTGTTTCAGAAATGTGAAACAAAAAAAGCATGAGGTAGTTGTTCCAACATTGTATGGCAGTGTTCTGATGCTCTGAGCTGTGCGCAGCATGTGGTGTATTTAAAGATCTTGATTTGGCAGAGTGGGTGAGCTTCTCTTTTGTTTCTGTTAGAAATGTGACCTGTAATGTTGGCAAAACACCTGCTGTGTAAATGCCCGCTCTCTCTCTCTCTCTCTCTCTCTCTCTCTCTCTCTCTCTCTCTCTCTCCCTCTCTCTCTCAGACCAATATCACCATAATGATAATTAGAGACTACACACTTGTTTGTCAGAGGCAGTAGTGATAAGTAGACTTGTTGTTGCATGATGTTATGTAAGGATTTGTAACTGGGAGCATACTTTATCTTTTTTGTAGTACCCAAGGTCATGGCACATTATTTAATCCTACCCTAGCACTTGATTGTGTTTATTATGTTGACGCTTTATGTTTGTAAGGTCATTGTGAGATAACGAGGGGGTAATATATTCAGGTCATTTCAATTTTTTGTACTGATTATTATTGTACTGATTATATATAATGAGTTTTTAATCACTTTGTTTTTTCATTTATTACTTAGTGTATATTTATTACTTACATATATATATATATATATATATATATATATATATATATATATATATATAATTATTTATTTTATTATTATTGCACCTATCATATTCTATTTTTGTTTGTTTGTTTATTTATGTTCAGGTTTTTCTATGCAGTTAAAATATGTTAATTCGTTACACATTAGGGCTCGACTAGTCTTCTAGCTGTGCAGTATTGTAATCTTTTCCCTTGAATTGTGGACATTGATTTCTGCCTGGGTCATTGTGTGTTTGTGCGACACACACACACACACACACACAAATACACACACACATACAGTACACATTGTTCTGGGTCAAGGTCAGTTTGTACTCACACACCTGCATTAAATTACTGAGGGGTCAAGAGGTGTGTTTGTGTGTGTGTGTGTGTGTGTGTGTGTGTGTGTGTGTGTGTGTGTGCATGCAGTGACAGCTGTACAGGCTCAACAGGTTTTTATATTATACTGTATTTATATTTTAAGACATTGCATGTTTCTGATGGTTTGTGAAGTTGGCAAACTTCCTTAAAGCCTTGTTTATCTCGAGCTACTGACACCTGCAGAGGTTTTGACTATTCTGATATTCTCCATTATTCGAACATTTTCGAAATATATACATATTGTATATTATAATATACATATTTGGAAAAAATATACATCACTTTGGGCCCAATAGCAACCACTTATGTTTTCAAAAAAGCAACTACATCTCTCTTTCTTTCTTTCTCTCTATCTCTCTCTCTCTTTTGTGCTCTCTCACTTGTTGTCACATTCTCTGCTATATTATCACATCCTGATCTCACACCTTTACTACTAAAAACATGTTTCTGGACTTTAGCTATGAGGTGAAAATGCACCATTAACTGTGTTCTAAGTTATAGTGCGTGTGCACACACACACACACACACACACACACACACACATAGAGTGACAGAGAGCGAGAGAGAGACAGACAGACAGACAAGCATACACATATAGACACTAACAAATTCACATTATGATATTACGCGTAAGTGCATTCAATTTAACACACATGTGTGTAAGAATTTAAAGTTAAGTTGTTGATTTTGGAAACTACTGCATTCCAGCATAAGAACCTTATCCCATCTGTGAGACATGGTGGTGGTAGTATCATGCTTTGGGCCCGTTTTGCTGCATCTGGGCCAGGACGACTTGCCATCATTGATGGAACAATGAAATATGACGTATACCAGCGAATTCTGCAGGAACATCACAGGACATCTGTCTGTGATCTGAATCTCAAGAGAAAGTGTGTCATGCAGCAAGACAATGATTCAAAGAACGGTTAAAGAAGAAAGTTAATGTTTTAGACTGGTCAAGTCAAAGTCTTGACCTTAATCCAAAAGAACTGTTGTGGAAGGACCTGAAGCAAGCAGTTCATGTGAGGAAACCCACCATCATCCCAGAGTTGGAGCTGTTCTGTACTGAGGAACGGGCTAAAACTCCTCCAAGCCGATCTGCAGGACTGATCAACACTTACCCCAAACGTTTAGTTACAGTTATTGCTGCACAAGGGGGTCACACCAGATTCTGAAAGCAAAGGTTCACATACGTTTGCCACTCATAGATATGTAATATTTGATAATATTTCTCAATAAACAAGTGCCCTGGTACAATATTATTGTCTCGTTTGTTTAATCGGGTTCTCTATCTACTTTTAGGACTTCTAAAAGATTTTAAAAAGCTGATCATGTTTTAGGTCATATTTATGCAGAAATATAGAAAACTCTAAAGCATTCATAAACTTTCAAACACCACTGTATGTACAATGTGGCCAAAACACCCAAGTCTGTTTTGTCTCTCTGTAGCTTAAGTATTAATAGCCTTCAAATCTTTATAATAAATGCATTAAGTTTGTCAGCATGTTGTATTGGTATTCCTCTGCTGCCAGGAGTCGTGTTTCTTTGTTCAGTTGAATCATGAGGTCAGCAGTCAGTGCAGGCTGTCATTACAATGTCAATAAAAGAGAATAGACAAACAATAAGTACTTGTTGTTCACATTCATTCTCTCTCTCTCGCTCTCTCTCTCTCGCTCTCTCTCTCTCGCTCTCTCTCTCTCGCTCTCTCTCTCTCTCTCTCTCTCTCTGTAGTGAACTGGACTACCATGCAGCTGCAGCCATTAATGAGCACTGTCAGCAGATCTGTGATCAGTGGGACCAGCTAGGAACTCTGACTCAGAAACGGAGAGAGGCCCTGGAGGTATTATTATTATTATTATTGCCCTTTGTTCACCGGTGTACATATTTTCCAAAGCAAAATCAGAACCAACACTCAGATTTATATTTTGCACTATATATTGTGATTGAATTCACATAAGAACAGCATGTTTCATGTACTCAACTCCAGAGTCACATTCTTTTACACAGTCAGTCATCAGTACACCTGAGGTCACCACGTAGACCCTTAGCTGTACTCATGACGCATGTGAATCAAAGACAGCTTTGGCTCAACACACGTTGTGTTGATGTCACATGATGCGTCTTGGCCAAAATCCGCAGTAACTTTGATCAGTTGTAGACTCCTCCGAATATTGAGGAGATTGCTTGATTTTCGTTCATTTCTGCGATCACAAAATCCTGGAGTGGCTGATTCATGTAAAAACACACAAAACAGGGCAATGTTTTTGAATTATACGCACAGAGTCCCCAGTTTAATCCTGAGAGAGAAATTAAAGCTTGACTGACAATTATTTATTGGGAAATGTGCTGCTGTGCATGAGGCAGACATTCAAGGTGGAGAGAATCAAGGCTAGAGTCTCATGAACCTGCTTTAAATGCTGATTGTGTGTGTGTGTGTGTGTGTGTGTGTGTTTGTAAGAGGACAGAGAAATTGTTGGAGACAATCGATCAGCTTTTCGTGGAGTTTGCTAAAAGATCTGCTCCGTTTAATAACTGGATGGATGGAGCCATGGAGGACCTGCAAGACATGTTCATAGTGCACAGCATAGAGGAGATAGAGGTAATGATCAGGGACGTAGCGATAAATAAAATGTGGGTAAATCCTGACTGTGAAAAGATATACCTTCTTAATACATAAGCCAACGCTTGCCTTTTTTTTTTCTTTTAACCCGTTGTATCATTATTTAATGTGTTTTATATGTGATACAGCTTTACTGCAATGCATATGCTATATACCTACCATACAGTTGCAATCGAAATGATTCGACCCCCAGTGCAAATCAGGTTTATTGTCAAAATTTCAGACTTTCAGCTGTTTGCAACGAACAAATCAGACAAAAGCAATTGAAATAGTTCAACACCATGAATGCTTCAAGTGGTTTCCCTAAATTCAACTGAAAATGCAACTTATAATGATTTCTCCAGTTTCAAAATGATTCAACCCCCTGAATAAAATCCCTCACAACAACACAAATATAAAAACAGGTGTTGTCTCAAGGACACCTGACACAACTAATCAAGGGCTTCATTAGTTAGACCAGGTGTGCTTGAGCTGGAACACATGAAATACCTGAACTGGCTAGGGGTAGAAAATAAATGAAATACCTGGACGGGGCAGAAAAAGGAAGCGATCAACGGCTGCAACCAGATTTCTGAGAAGGCAGGTTGTGAAAAGCCCTTGAGTGATGAATCATTTTGATTGCAACTGTATACTTTATAATTTACATTTTCAATGACATTTGCCGATTTACAGCAACATGGAGTAACTGTTGACAAAGTGAAGTTGGTGAGACTGCGCATTCTGACATTTTAATTCTGTCCATTTTTTAAATTTACACACAATTCTGAACATTGTGGATTAATACAGAGCACTTCGAGTGAGAGCAACAAGATACATTTGGCACAATGTTATATTCAGCAGTAATGTCCTGGAGTGTAATACTCCTCTGGGTCTGGGTTACTGTCCGGAAGATCGGGGGTTCAGGCCTCAGCACTGCCCAGCTGCCACTGTTGGGCCCTTGAGCAGGGCCCTTAACCGTCTCTGCTCCAGGGGCCATGTATCATGGCTAACCCTGCACTCTGACCCCAGCTTCCTAATATGCTGGGGTATGCAAAGAAAAGAATTTCACTGTGTATATGTATATGTGATCAATAAAGACTCATTATACCGAAATGATCACTCACACCATGATTCATAAAGGGTGCCAATACTTCCGGAGTTTACATTATATACGTAAAGGGTATAGAATATCACGGCTGAAAGCTGCATGTTCACTCAGTTTTTTCACATCAAGTGAAAATCTAGCACTTTCTTATCTGTGTGTGTGTGTGTGTGTGTGTGTGTGTGTGTGTGTGTAGGGCCTAATGTCAGCCCATGACCAGTTCAAAGCGACGCTGCCTGAGGCAGACGTGGAGAGGCAGGCCGTCCTGAGCATCTACAACGAGGTCCAGAAAATCACTCAGACTTACAACATCTCTCCTAACCTCACCAACATCTACTGCACCATCACCCCAGCCGAGATCAGCCTCAAATGGGACAAGGTGTGTGTGTGTGCGTGTGTGTGTGTCCGTGTCCATATATATATATATATATATATATATATATATATATATATATATATATATATATATATATATATATATATATATGGACACGGACACACACACATTTGAGATTTGATCCAAACGGGGTCAAGGTCACAGCAAGGTCAAATGTCTTCAACAGCTTCCTTCCTGTTTGACATAGAGAGATGTTACTTACGTTTTCATGTTCAAGAACCGAGAGCCCATTTTGGCTAGCTCCTATTTTTGCTATTGCTCTGTCCATCTGTCCGAGATTCGAGCTTTTCATCAGCGCGACATCGCAAGAACGATTTTTTAAACATTTGCAGGTCTTATATGGAATTATCATTGTAATTTTGTCGATCCAAACGTGGTCACAGCAAGGACAAATAGTTTTTCTTCAATAGCTTCCTTTACATTTTCAACAGATTTCAAGGGTATTTCTGGTATACAAATTAGTAAGAAGAAGGGCTAGACATGTTGGTGGTGGAGTCATCCTCGTCCGTGCCGTTGACGTCGAGATCAGCTTGATTAGTTATGTTTAATGTTCCTGTTATCACTTATATTATAGCAGCTATTAATACTGTATAACCTGTGGTTTAAATAACAGCCAGCACTACTGCCAGAGCTGGGTTTTTTTTTTTTTTTTTTTTCAGAAAACGAATCAACACACAAAAAATAATTGAAGATTCAACAGCACTTGGAATCATTGAAATTTGGATATCTCTGAAATAATTTTTTTCCCCTAAGTCATTAGAAAGCCCCCTAAATGTTATTAATAAATGACAGTGTGTTTGTGTGTAGGTGAAGAGACTGGTCCCGCAGAGGGATTCCGCATTACGGGATGAGTTATCCAGGCAGCAAGTGAACGAGCGTGTCAGAAGGCAGTTTGCAGCCCAGGCCAACGCGATCGGACCCTGGATACAGGCCCGCATGGAGGTGCGATTGAAATATTACAAACTCCAGTAGCTTTCTTGCCTAAGCAGTGTGGTGATGTTGTTTGGTTATGTTATTCTGTGGTTTTACTGTGTGTGTGTGTGTGTATGTGTGTGTGAGTTTTCAGGAGATTGCACGCTGCTCTGTGGATCCAGGAGCCACTTTGGAGGATCAGATGAATCAGCTGAAGCAGTACGAGGGTATGATTATCAACTACAAGCCAAACATCGACAAGCTGGAGGGAGATCACCAGTTTATCCAGGAGTCACTCATATTCGACAACAAACACACCAACTACACCATGGAGGTGCCTCACTCTGATATATACCATCATTCATGCATTTCAGTGCTTCGTAACATTTGCTGACTAGCCTTACAACGTACCCCTGGTTGTGCATGATGGCTGTGATAGGCTGGCCCCGCCTCTCACTCAGTGTTCCCAGGATAAGCTCCAGATCTACCACAATTTTGATCTGGATGAAGCAGTAACTAAAGAAAAAATTGAATGAATGAATGATTTTATACCTCTATAATTTATAGAATGTATAAGATACCATTCATCCACCCATTTTTCATAATGCTTAATCCTACACAAAGTCACGGGGGAGCCTGGAACCTATCCCATGGAACTCTGGGCACAAGGTGGGGGAGGGGGGGACACCCTGGACGCAGCGCCAACCCATCGCAGGGCACAATCGCACACACATTCACATAATAAGGACAATTCGGAAATGCTAATCAGCCAACAAGGCATGTCTTTGGACTCTGTGCATACACAGGACGGAGGAAGGATTCAAACCCCCATCCTCGGAGACGCGAGGCAAACGTGCTAATCACTGAGCCACCATGCCCCCTGTATAACTGTGTATGATTAAATGTGTGAAATCGGTGTTGTAGACAAAAATATAATCGCGCCAACATATTCATTTCTTTCATTAGAAAACTAACATTTTATTTACAAAAAAATCTTTTTTTAAACGGACGACTCTGAGTGAAATATACAGAAAAGCAGCCGATAAGAGTCCAGCGTCGGTGGGAACTCCTTTAATACTGTTTAAAAAGCATCTCAGGGAAATTCCTCAAGAAATCGGGTGAGAAAACGCCAAGAATACATTTCTGGAAATTCTAGGCGAAAAGGGCGTCGACTTTCAAGATGCTAAAATAATTAAATCATTTAGCTTTATTTTGGATTTTTTTTATCACGACATAATTCCCATAGTTCCATTTGTGTCACTCCAGAGTTTTGATGACTTTATTATTATTATTCTAAAATGTGAGGGAAAAAATACAATAAAATAAAGAATGAGTGTGTTTATACTTTTGACCCGTAGTGTATATCTGTAGGCATGCGAAAACACTCAACACAAACTCTCAAACAACATAACTGTGATCCACAAACGCGAATCCGTCCCAGCCTTAAGTCACTTCTTGTCCCAGTATCAAGTTTTGCTCTGTTGTGATCTCAGCATATCCGTGTTGGATGGGAGCACCTCCTGACCACCGTGGCTCGCACCATCAACGAGATCGAGACTCAGATCCTGACTCGTGACGCCAAGGGCATCAGTCAGCAGCAGCTCACCGAGTTTCGCTCATCCTTCAGCCACTTTGACAGGGTAACACCAGCCGTGTACACACACACACACACACACACACACACACACATCCTTGCAGAATCTTACAGAATATCACTGTCTGGTTTTAAGCGACATAACTCACTATGGTAATATGATTGACAACAGAGAAATCAATTTACTTAATATAAATATATAAAAGAATAAAAAGAAAATTGGAAATGTACAAACAGTGATTGAAATTTTGATCATGTTTATGATTTATCTAATGTTTTTATACTTTTATATACTTTTATACTTGTATTTTGTTACAATATATTCAATGTTAATGGTGTTCTTTTTATCTTCATATTAAAATGTAATATATATTTGTGCTCTATTAGCTTTTATTCATTACTGTACCATGTCTTTGCCATTAGGTTTCCTCAATTAAACCGTCTAGTAGCTTGAGTGTGTGTGAGTGTGTGAGTGAGTGTGTGTGTGAGTGTGTGAGTGAGTGTGTGAGTGAGTGTGTGTGTGAGTGTGTGAGTGAGTGTGTGAGTGAGTGTGTGTGTGAGTGTGTGTGTGAGTGTGTGTGTGAGTGTGTGTGTGAGTGTGTGTGTGAGTGTGTGTGTGAGTGTGTGAGTGAGAGTGTGTGAGTGAGAGTGTGTGAGTGAGAGTGTGTGAGTGAGAGTGTGTGAGTGAGTGTGTGAGTGAGTGTGTGAGTGAGTGTGTGAGTGAGTGTGAGAGAGTGTGAGAGAGTGTGTGTGAGTGTGTGTGTGAGTGTGTGTGTGAGAGTGTGTGTGAGAGTGTGTGTGAGAGTGTGTGTGAGAGTGTGTGTGAGAGTGTGTGTGAGAGTGTGTATGTGTGATAATATTCCCATTATGTTTACCGTGTCTCTTCACTTCTCTCTCAGGCCATTTCTCTTTTCTTTTTGATTTCTCATTGTATATTCTGTCTCTCGACAAATCCTGCAGAAGAAGAAAGGAGGAATGGATACAGAGGAATTCCGTGCATGTCTCATCTCCATGGGTTATGACCTGGTAAAATATATATATATATATATATATATTTAATTTTTTTTAAAAAACTTGGTTCATGGAACACATCTACGTGTCTGGTTAACACAATGTAATGCCCAAAGAATAGTCTGTTTCACAAACATTTAGAGTTAAGAACATTGTTTTTTTTTTGTCCTCAGTTTTCATATGTGTAGTGTTATTTAAATTACAATTATTATAATGAAAACGTAAAACTTGGGGAAAAAATAAGAAGAAAGTTACACATAACTTCAGTCTAAGATCACGTTTGTTTTTTTTGTTTTTTGTTTTTTACAAATAACTCATGTATTACAGTACTGTGACTTGTAACATTTTTCTTATTGTAGTGTTTTTTGTTTCCTTTTGTATTCGGTATAACGAGGGTTACTTTTTAAAAACGTACAAAGACAGAAGAAGTACAGTAAGCAGCAGAATGGAAATGAGGGGGTTCGTTGTAATATCTTGTGCTTTGAAAGGAGAAACACGTATGCATATGTAATGAGACAAACGCACAAAACAGTAGTGACCATGCCTGTGATTTTTGTTTTAGGCGCTAAAACCTTTTTCCGCTTGTCACGAGTGAGGAGTTTTTAGTTCCTAATGAGGATTTGGGAGCATTAATTAATTTGGCTCCTGAGTTCGCCTTGATAATCCTTATGTAGATCTTTCTCACAGTGTTGTATATCTATAGACCTATTCATCTACATGTATAGATCTCTCCTGACGTTTCTCTCATGCTCTCACACACACACATTCATTCAGAATTGTTTACCTGAATTCTGAAATATGAAATACTCCATATGCCGTTATTATTATTATTATTATTATTATTATTATTAAAGAAATGGTTCTACCTAAAATTAAATGTACTTATTTCTCACATTAAATGAAATTGCAAATGGATAAGAGAACATCTCATTTCTGGCCAGATATTTATAATACAACATAGCAAACCTTTATTTATTTATTTATTTATTTATGTATGTATTTATTTAAATCAGTGTTGTGTTAGCGCAGTCTTTCTCATAATTATTGTGTGTGTGTGTGTGTGTTGTGTGCAGGGCGAGGCGGAATTTGCTCGGATCATGTCCGTGGTCGATCCGAATGGTAAGGGAAAGGTGACGTTCCAGTCGTTTGTGGACTTCATGACTCGTGAGACTACGGAGACCGACACTGCTGAACAAGTCGTCGCCTCCTTCAGGATCCTCGCTGGTGATAAGGTGTGTGTGTGTGTGTGTGTGTGTGTGTGTGTGTGTGTGTGTGCTAGCACATGCGTGTTCATTCTGTTACACATTTACATGGACAAAATATGGTGACACTTCACGTTGTACCTTCAAAACGGTTTTTATTTTGTGCTGTAAGTTTTTCAAACTTGTGCCACGAATCCTGTCTAAAATCTCTAGCAAAGTCACTTTGTAATTTTCCATCTGTAACTTTTTATTCTCTGGTGTTTTGCAGCCGTATATAATGATTGAAGAGCTGAGGCGTGAGCTGCCTCCTGAACAAGCTGACTACTGCATCGCCAGGATGCCTCTATACACCGGGCCTGATGGAGTGCCAGGAGCCTTGGATTACCAGGCCTTCTCTTCTGCCCTCTATGGAGAGAGTGACCTTTAAACACACACACACACACACACACACACACACACACACACATATATATATATATATATATATATATATATATATATATATATATATATATATATATATATATATATATAATTTTCTTTTGATTGCCATGTGTTACATGACTGTTTCTAGCACTCCCTCCTCCAGCAATTTTCCATCGTGACTCAAAAGCGTGTTATCAAATACAACACGGTGTGTTTCATTTAAACTATGTGCGGAGTGCTAACTAACTGGTTCACCAATTACCAAGCTTGTTCATTTACTACAGAGAATAAAGTAGAGATGTTATATCAGTAAAAACGATACCTGGAATATTCGGTGAAATAAAAACCTAATTTGAATCATTTTGTAAGAATAACAGCTTATCCGTCATGTTTGCCGTTTTGAAAAATAAATAGCATCAAGCTTACAGTCACATCTCACTCCAAGAGATCATTCAACAAACCTCAGATTAGCTGTTTAAATATTGGTACAGTTCTTAAGTTGAAGACTGGGACTTGATAATGGGAAAATGGTGAGGGAACATCAACGAGAGTGCTTTAAAAACAGTATTGGAACACGGCTTTCATTTTTTTCTAATTGAATAACATTTTTAAAAAATCCCTTATGGAAAAAGCAGTATTGGTGAAAACTGGTTTAAGATTGGAAGGATAATGAGAGAAATAAATGTAAACATTTATTCCTTTTGAGTATGTCTAAACACAATATATTAGTGACCTTTTAAACGGGTTGCCTATTGTTGTAATTAGTTGTATAACTAATTTCATACCTTGACGATGCACTCCAGAATCAGTTTTGGGTTTCTCTGCGTGAAATTATAACTCCATGTTCACCATAACATTGTCCAATAAAGCCTAATTGATAGTAAGCTGTTGTTGTGCTTCATTCTTTGATCTGCTGATTAAAATATCCTACATATTAAAATGAATATAAGAAAGACAAGGGGTTTTAAAGACCCACCTCTTCCGTGAGCACTTAACTAACCCCTAAAATGCCAACCCCTACATTATTTAAAAAAAAAAAAAAAAAAAACTTATTCTGCTAAATGAATAAATGTAAAAGTTTTATGACAACTGTCACAACACAAGCAATGACAGAGGACAGGACAACATGATCTGAGGTCCTGATTGAACTCCAGTATGAGACAAGCATATTGTTGGCTGAAGAGACCATGCCAACTCTTTATAATACTTTGTTATACGCAAGAAGTCATTTTGCAAAGGTCTTTCATGCTGCGAATTTCCCCTTCTACCACATCCCAAAGGTGTTCTGTTGGATTCAGATCCAGTGACTGACTGGGGAGGCCACTGAAGAACACTGAACTCACTGTTATGTTCATGAAACTAGTTTAAGATGACTTTTTCTTTATGACATGGTGCATTATCATGCTGGAAGTGGCAATTAGAAGATGGTAAAATGTGGCACATTGTCAGCAACAATACTCAAAATGTCTGTGGCATTCAAGGAATGATTGGCTTGTATGAACAGGTGGAAGGTATGCCAAGCAAACAATCAAAAACAAAGTTTTGGTGAACCTGTGCAAACTGCAGCCTCAGCTTTCTGTTCTTGGCTCATAGAAGTGGAACCCAATGTGGTTTTCTGCTCTTGTAGCCCATCTGCCTCAAAATTTGACGTGTTGTGCGTTCTGAGATGCTTTTCTGCTCACCGCAATTGCACAGAGTGGTTATCTGAGCTACTGTAGCCTTTCTGTGAGCTCAAACCATTTATCTCGTGAACAAGGCGTTTCCATCTGCAGAACTGCCGCTCACTGGATGTTTTTTCTTTATTCTACAATCTCGAGAGATAAGCAGTGATTTGTAATATCTCTTTGCACCTTATTCAACACAAGGACTGTGTACTGGTCAGCACTGCCCTTTTCTGTGCCAATTGTCCTGTTTAGTTTATGCAGTCCTGTGTATGTCCATCCATCCATCTTCTATACTGTTTATCCTACAGGGTCATGGGGAACCTGGAGCCTATCCCAGGGAGCATCAGGCACAAGGCAGGGTGCACCCTGGATGGGGTCACATACCCATTCATACACTATGGACACTTTGGACACTTTGGACATGCCAATCAACCTACCATGCATGTCTTTGAACTGGGGGAGTACCCAGAGGAAACCCTCGCAGCACGGGGAGAACATGCAAACTCCGCACACACAGGGCAGCAGCGGAAATCGAACCACCTACCCTGGAGGTGTGAGGCGAACATGCCAACCACTTAGCCACTTGTGTCTATCTTTGTAGTCTAATTGGTCCCCATGGTCCTAGAGGAACGTTGTTTTGTTTCACTGTGTATTTTACCAGCTGTATATGGCTGAAAAAATTCACTTGAACTTGAATCATAGATATACTCGAACCAACCCTTCTGACACTAACAATCATGCCATGGTCGAAATAACTGAGATTCCCCATAATGATAGTTGATGTGAACATTACCTGCTGCTGGCCCTTGTCTGCATGATGTTATGCACTGCTGCTACATGATTGGCTGATTAGAGAATTTCATGAATGTGTAGATGTAAATGTGTTCCTAATAAAGTGCTCAGTGAGTGTAACTCATGATAATTGTATTTTACTCATTAAAATACTATAGTATGTGTGTTTCTGGCAATCACTTTATGTGTGAAATGTACTTGCTAAGAACCCAAGCACAATCCAGTGCCCTCGATTGTTTAATTAGTAATAATAAGGTAATCATAATTAACTTTCATAACAAATGATCAATTAATAATAAACAATTAATCATATAGATCAAAATTTCTTTTTGATGAATGTTACTAATGGCACACTTTCTATGGCATATACCTCGAGCACATGGCATATACCTCGTTGGCATAATTCGCTTCCTATTTTGATACAATACACCACAGCACAGGATGGTGCAATATCCCGGAAAGCTTTCAGTGCATGCGCAGTGGACAGACCTGCGCTGGTCACGCATGCGCAGAAACCAATTCGAGGCGCACGCGTCGCTTTGCGCATGCGCACTAGACAGACAGTCTGATCCGCTCATGCGAGGCAGGAGTAGTAGCTGGGTTTTATGGACAGAACTGGGGCCAAAAGGAGGGGGTTGGTTGTATTTTAACGGTTAAAAATTTTCGCTGACGTTGTACAGGTTGTTTTTGGACACAGTTAAGGATATAGGTTTTAAAATGGGTCCGGTAGTCCAGTGTGAGACAGAAACAGGTAAGCGTGTGTGTGTGTTTATCTACAGCTCTGTGAACATACTGTACCTGACAGTCTAACTGTAAAAGTAAGATGTAGATAGAGACCGTTATAGTACACTGGCACCTTGTCACATTATTGTAATTGTATACATACAATTTTGTATGTTAACAATCATGCCAATAAAGAAATTGAAATTGAGAGAGATCAATTTTGTCTTATTTTTGTAAAAAGCAGTCGTTAGGATAAAGTAAATGTGTCCTTATTGTGTTCATTAGAGGAATCAAGTGTTCATGTGGAAAAAGATTTCAGTGTGTGTGTTTGTGTGTGTGGGTGGTAGGGGCTGGAGCAGCTTCTCTAGAGGCTGAGCTCAGAGAGATACTGCAGAAGAGGATCATGGTCCTGGATGGTGGAATGGGAACCATGATTCAGCAGAGGAACCTAGTGGAAGACGACTTCCGGGGTCAGGAGTTCAAAGATCACTCACGAAGCCTGCAAGGCAACAATGACCTGCTGAGCATCACCAAGCCTGAGGTGATCTACACCATCCACAAGGTGAGTGTGACGGTGTACTTCTGCAGGTTTGTGTGTGTGTGTGTGTGTCCGTGTCCGTGTCCGTCCGTGTCCGTGTCCGTCCGTCCGTCCGTGTCCGTGTCCTTGATTATTTACATTCACTTTCTGGGGTGTGATTGTGTGCGCGGTGATCTGTCTATCTTCCCATGTGTTCTGAAAAAACATGAAAAACTCACAGTTTACAGTCAGGAGAAGTGGATAAAAAAAAATCACCATGTTCCTTATTGAAAAGTGTGAGGATGAGCTGTTAAACTACGAAGATGCTATTCTATTCCGCTGACAGGGAACTGTCTCCATCACCCAACAGTCTTTCTTTCTTATTTTCTTTCTTTTTTGCTCACTTTCTTTCTGGCTTTCTTGTTTTTCTCTTTCTTTCTTTCTTTTTTGCTTTCTTTCTTTCTGGCTTTCTTTCTTTACTTTTTCTTTATTTATTTTTGCTTGCTTTCTATCTGGCTTGCTTCTTTTTCTTTCTTCCTTCCTTTTTTACTTTCTTTCTTTCTGGCTTGCTTGTTTTTCTTTCTTTCGTTTTTGCTCTCTTTCTTTCTTTCTGGCTTGCTTTTCTTTTTCTTTCTTTCCTTTTTGCTCTTTCTTTTTTGCTCGCTTTCTTTCAGGCTTCCTTTTCTTTTTCTTTCTTTCTTTCTTTCTTTCTTTCTTTCTTCCTTTCTTGATCTAAGAAACCACAAACTCCACCAGATTTAGGATATTATAACATTCTTATTTGTTAAACTGCTTTAAAAGATTTTTATGCAAACCTTCTAATCCTACTCATTTTTTTCTTTTTTCTTGATGTGAATGTAGGAGTATCTGCTTGCTGGAGCAGATATCGTCGAGACGAACACATTCAGCAGTACACGGGTTGCTCAGGCGGACTACGGGCTCGAGGAGCTGGTATGACTCGCACTAAGAGCTTTTACTGAGCTCGGCCTATTTACAGCTTACTCTTATTAGCGCTGACATGCACTGAGGTTTAATATTCCGTATTAATATGTCTAATAAGGAATGGAAGGCACTGATTAGCATTAATTCAGCATATACAGTCCCCTTGAAACTATTGGAACAGCCGGGCCAATAAATGTTTTTGCTGTAGACTGAAGACATTTGCGTTTGAGCTCAAAAGATGAATATGAGGAGAGTTTGGAATTTCAACTTTTATTTCCTGCCCATATTTGTATGGGCATGTGTTAAAAAACATAGAACCTTTTTATCAGACAACCTAATTTTTAGGTCATCAAAAATGTTGGAACATGTGACTGACAGGTATTTCTTGTTATCCAGGTGTGTCCTGTTAGTATTATTGTTTAAACAGTAAATGGGTTGGAATATACACGGTCATGTGAAAAAATAAGTACACCCCATGGAAATTATTGGATTTTTAAATTTTTATTATATATATATATATATATATATACATATTTTGACAAGCAAACTCTTTTAAACAGTACCCATTAATAAAGTTGATACACTCTATTAAATAATAAAATTTTGTAGTAATTTCCTCAATTTAAATTGACAAAAACAGATCAGTCTCATTGGAAAAAGTAAGTACAGCTCTAGATTTATCACACCTTCAAATCCATAAAATTAGAATCAGGTGTTTGGGTGCCGGTGATTAGAACCTGCTCAGGGAGTGCAGGTGGAACCGGTCTTATTTATACCGCTCTCATATCTAGTGTCTGGTGTTCCCTTTGCTATTGAGGTGTGTGGTGTCATCATGCCAAGTTCTAAAGAGTTCTGAAGGCATTCAGAAAAAAGGTTGTGGATGCCTATGAGTCTGGCAAGGGATTTAAAAAGATCTCCAAATGATTTTGAAATACATCATTCCACTGTAAGGACAATCATCTACAAATGGTGTAGATTTCAAACGACTGGCAATTTGTCCAGAACTGGCCGTACCAGCAATGTTTGCCAATGAACATGTAGACAAAGACCAGGCCTTCTGGAACA
Source organism: Ictalurus punctatus (assembly GCF_001660625.3). Taxonomy (NCBI): domain Eukaryota; kingdom Metazoa; phylum Chordata; class Actinopteri; order Siluriformes; family Ictaluridae; genus Ictalurus; species Ictalurus punctatus. Next base: position 23,680,606 of record NC_030428.2, read on the forward strand.
ATGTGCTCTGGACAGACCAATCAAAGATAGAGTTATTTGGACACAGTACCAGCAGACATGTTTGGAGCTGACCAAAGACAGCTTTTCAGGAGAAGCACCTCATACCAACTGTGAAGCACAGTGGAGGAAATGTAATGGTTTGGGGTTGCTTCATTGCCTCAGGGACTGGACAGCTTGCATTCATTGATTCGACTATGAATTCTGCATCATATTAAAGAGTGCTTGAAGATAATGTGAGGCCATCTGTCCAAAAGTTGAGGTTGAACTGAAAGTGGAGTTTTCAGCAGGATAATGATCCTAAGCGCACTAGCAAATCCACCAAGGAATGGCTCAAAAAGAAGAAATGGAGGGTTATGGAATGGCTGAGTCAAAGCACGGATTTGAATCCCATTGAAATGTTGTGGGGGGATTTGAAATGGGTAGTATGTGCAAGAAAACCCTCAAGCATCTTGCAACTGAAAGAATATCGCATGGAAGAGTGGTGAAAAATTCCAGCAAGCCGATATCAGAGCCTGGTGGACAATTATGCAAAATGCTTACAAGAAGTTATTTCTGCTAAATGGGGCAATACTAGCTTCTGAGGCCAAGGGTGTATTTACTTTGACCACAGAAGAATATCACATCTATGGATATCTCTGTTGAATAAATGTTTGAAAAGGCTTATTTTCCTTGTGCTTTTGTTCAAGTAGATCAACTTTATTAATAGGCACTGTTTCAAAGAGGATCAAATGTTTGCGGGTCCAAAAAAGCCAACCGTTTCCATGGGGTGTACTTATTTTTTCACATGACTGTACTCTTGCTTTTAGGCTTCAGTTTTACCTGTGAAGACTGCATTTGTTGTTAAAAAGGATAAGCCAACATGAAGATCAGAGAGCCGTCTATGGGAGAAAAGCAAGCCTTTTATAAGCTGATAAAAGAGCGAAAATCAATCCGAGCCTTTTGCACAAACAAATGAATTGGACTTGTTTTTCCAATAGTTTCGGAGGGGACTGTATATTTAAATGTGGATCGTGCTGTGGGTATTTTTGTTCGTCTATATTTACACTGCCTTGTTTAGTTCCCAGAGGTTTACTGTATTAAGCTCGTTGTAGAGGGCTTAGTCTAACATCAGAGATTATACCGTATGTAGAAACTGCTGTATCGGCATTATTTCAGGACTTTCTGATTTTGTTTTGGTCTACGCAGGCTTATCGGCTTAACAAGGTGTCGGCAGAAATAGCCCGGAAGGCTGCTGATGAAGTTTCTGCTCAGACAGGTAGAATTATGAGCAATACTGATGTGTAATTAATTACTCCTTTAATTAAGCACAATTGACTGTGATATTGTTGAGTTTAGATAAAGCTATTTAATTGGTTAATGATGATCGCTTTTTTATGTTCTATTCTGCGTTTGAAAGATCCGTTTTGTCGACGTGAATAGGAACAGTTTGAGCAACGCCTTTTTTTTCAGGTCTTAAACGGTACGTGGCTGGAGCTTTAGGGCCGACCAACAGAACTCTCTCCGTGTCACCGTCAGTGGAAAGACCAGACTTCAGAAACATCAGTAAGTTACACTGTTTTTCTCTGCTTGCTCACACACGCTTGATCAGCATTGGAATTTATTTCATCCATGAGATAAAGAAAGTTTGTTTGGACGTTCTCTGCCCTGCCATAATGTCACATTAACCTTTAGTGTGTAATTTTCCCAAAGCTATGACTGTTTATCCTGGAGAGCAAGTTTTAGGAACCGTGTGAACAGCAACTACAATTTTATCATCTTAGAAATAAAGCAGCTTTAGTTACAAAAGGTTGAGAACCTCAAAAAAACAAAACAGAAAGTTGGCAGAGGAGCGTGTAGAGCTGAAAACACACACGTGAAACTCTTTACTTCATTGGTCAGAAATACAGTGATGGATAAAGTAGAATAGAAATAAAAACAAGCACAGGGAATATAGACCGTGTTCAGATCATAACTAGATCATTATATAAATAACAAGTTTCAAATATTTTGTGTATAATATATTGCATCAGTCGGTCCAAATGTCCACAACACATCAAGTTTCTGCAGCGCTACAGATCAGTACAGACAGATTAGCATGCGTTTATTATCTGTGTATAAAGTGTCATTGCCTTGTGTGCGGATTTAAAAACGGCATGTGGGTTTCATGTAGCCTTTGACGAACTGGTTGAGGCGTACCTGGAGCAGGTTAAAGGGCTGCTGGATGGAGGCTGTGATATCCTGCTGGTGGAAACCATCTTTGATACGGCTAATGCAAAGGTAGGACACCCCCCCCCCCCCCCTCTGTCTCCCTCTTCTCATATTAATAAAAAAAAAATCAAATCAAGGAAAAGTCGTGGTTACTATAGTTCCTTTAGTACTCCACATAAGTCACCGGCGTTATTATATTTGGTAATATCACAGTGAAATCATAGTAAAATGATTAACTTGTCTAAAATTCATTTCGACAAATGAACACAGAGATATATTTATATAGCAAAATATGAGTTATGTATAGAGACGTACATGTGTAGAGTATATACAGTTCGTAGGTATTTAATTGTAATTCTGTAAATCAAAGTTATGACTGTTAGAACAGTCAGTATTTATCACACTGTTGTTTTACACAGATTAACTTCAACAAAATCTCTCTTTCTTTTAAAGGCTGCTCTGTATGCTATTGATAAACTGTTTGAGGAGTCGTATAAACCAAGACCCATATTTGTAAGTAATAAGGTTGTATTTACATGTTTTATTTAAATAATATACATTATTGGTGCACTCCAATAACCAACCACTGAAAAGGTGCTTTGTGCGAGCCTCACTGTTGGATAGGATATGCAAAAAAAAAAAAACATAAACACTATATTACTGGTTTATTTTAAGCTAGAGCAGGGGTCCTCTGGGTGAGTTTATATATATATATATTATATATATATATATATATATATATATATATATATATATATATATATATATATATATATATATATATATATGATTGTGACAGCCACTGTTTAAACTGTAAAAGTATTTTTTGGTCAAATTTCTTAATAGCCTAAATGTTAGCCTTGAAATGGCTGTTGTTTTGCCACCCCAGAAACAGAGGGGTTATAATAATACACATTATACACCATTTTGTTCCAGTCCAGTAATTTGATTGGTTCCAGGAGTGCTTCTATGTACCATAACAGCACCGGGACGTTTCACTTGAGTTCAAAGGGTGTGGCTGATTTGGTTTGAGTGGGAAAGGCTTGTCAATGTTTTCATCACAGTGGCAGTTCACTTTACAGACAGTAGAGGGAGCTAATACTTCCAAATACGAGAAACCATCAAGGCAGCATAACACAGTGGTTCCCCAGCTAGGAGTCTTGATTTACAAATGGGGTTGTGAGAGAAACTCTCCTCTCCTTTGCACTTTTGTTTAGTTAATTTCTTTTACAAATTCATATCAGAAATATTTAGAAATGTTACTGGGAGTCACATTGCATGTTATTTTAGTCTTTTCACTGCCGTGACATGCTGCGGGAAGTGTAGTTCAGCAATAAAAATAAACATTTCCCTGTCCTATTACAGTTAGTGTTTGAATTATAAAAACCTCTTACGCAGCATTTAAACCTACTGAAAGATCAGAGTTTTCAATTTATGGACTGTTTTCTTATAAAAACACAACAGTTCCCATTACACTGACAAGTCAATACAAGCAATATTTTCCTTTGGCTTTTAGTCACTTACGCTACACATACATGTTACTGAGATAATAAAATGTTACAACAGTCCTGTAATTTTTTTTTAAATGTACGACGTTAAAGGTCTTGGGTTGCAAAAAAGGTCGTTTTCCCAAAAGTTTGGGAACCCTCGGTATAACATATGCTCATTTGTTTTTCATATATATATATATATATATATATATATTCCGAATATGGGATTCAGTCCAGCTCATCAACTCAGTTTCACAGAAAGAAATTGTGTACGTCTGTGTTCTAGATCTCCGGGACGATTGTGGACAAGAGTGGCCGTACTCTATCGGGGCAAACAGGAGAGGCTTTTGTCATCAGCGTGTCCCATATGAAGCCACTCTGGTAAGGATTTCCTATAAAACAGAGCTGCTCAGCTTCTAAAAGTGACATTTCATGCATGAATATCTATGGTAAGGTACTATTATGAATAGTTAAGTTTGCATAGATTCTGGGCTCCTTTGGGGTTGGGCATGATGATTTATTTTCTCACACACACAAACACCCTAGTTTTTTCCTTCACAATGTCACTTCTGTGGTGCAGGCAGATTTTTCAAATCAGAATATAATTGGTACATGCCATTATTGCGATTGGTAATATTTGTGTGTTCCTATTATTATGATGCAGAATGTGATGGATAGCAGTTATTTCTATGTACAACTTATAAACAGCCGCACTGCGAAGATTAGCTCATTTCTCCCAAGTAACAGAGTGACAAGTGTAAACAATCACGTTATACATCACTGGGTTTTTTTTTTTCCTCCACATTTTAAAAGCATCATCGACAAGGAGTCGTATGAGCCAAGACCCATGTTTGTAAGTAACAAGATTATACAGGTGCATGTCAGAAACTTTGAATATCGTGGAAAAGTTAGTTTTTTTCTGTAATTTAATACAAAAAGTGGAGCTTTTTCATATAATCTAGAATCATTACATATAAAGTAAAATATTTCAAGCATTTTTTGTGTTTTTGTTATCTTATTGCTTACGGCTCATGGAAATCAAAAATCCAGCATCTCAAAATATTGGAATAAAGAATTTATAATGCCGAAATGTCGACCTTCTGAAAAGTATGTTAATTTATGCACTCAGTATTTTTTCAATAAATTACTGCAAAAAAAAAAACCCATAAACATTATATTATTAGTTTAATTTCAGCTAGAGCAGGGTTCCTCTGGGTGTTTATTTATTTATTTTTAAAATAAATGTTAGTGTTGAAATGCCTGTAGATTTGACACTCCTGAAAACAGAGGTACGGTTGTTGTTTTCTGCCCCAGTTTGTTCCAGTCCACTAATTTGATTGGTGACATGCTGCGGGAAGTGCAGTTCAGCAATAAAAATAAACATTTCCCTGTCCTATTACAGTTAGTGTTTGAATTATAAAAACCTCTTACGCAGCCTTCAAACCTACCGAAAGATCAGAGTTTTCAATTTATGGACTGTTTTCTTATAAAAACACAACAGTTCCCATTACACTGGCAAGTCAATACAAGCAATATTTTCCTTTGGCGTTTAGTCACTTATGTTACACATATGCGTATTACAGAGATAATAAAAAGTTCAAATGTTACAATAGTCCTATATTATATATTGTAATGGTTACTGATCAGAAGGTCAGGAGTTCAAGCCCCAGCACTGCCAAGCTACCACTGTTGGGTCCTTGAGCAATTCCCTTAACCCTCAGCTGCTCAGTTGTTTAAATGAGATAAATGTAAGTCTCTGGTTAAGGTCGTCTGCCAAATGCTGTAAATGTAATGTAAATGAAATTACTGCTGTTCATCACATTTTGACTCCGAATAATAGGACCACTATCATGCTCGATCTTTTGGTAGGCACGTTCTTGTCATCTCATTGGATCAGGAACTGAATGTTTGTGGGAAAAGCGTTTACTCTGACACGGCAGTGCTCATTAGCACCGTATCTGTCCTGCTGGATAAAATCCAAAATTACTTTCAGCATGCCCTTTCCGGCTTACCCTTTTACCACTCAGAAGTGCACATCATCTACATCATACAAACTTCTTGCCTGTCGGTGTGGGTTTATTTTTTTCTTGTAACCCGTGTACAGAGTCATCTCAGCTGGCTAACTAATTACTTCGCTGACTAGCCGGTGTGCCAGAAGTAGTTGGCCAGTATGTCATTGATTTGCTGACTCCTATAAACAGTTATCAGGTGCCTCAGCCAACAGTGCTGTCTCTGGGCATGTTTACACGACTCTTTAAGCCCCTCAGGGGCCATCTCGTGAACTTCACTTGAGGTAATAAAGGCTTGAAACAGCTCTTAAAATGATGATGATGATGATGCCAAACCCACAATGGGAAGTCAGCAAACGTTGGCGCACGGCCAAATGAAAATCCATTGACCTCAAACTGCACTTCAATTGAGCTCCATTGTTCTGAACCATCGCAGAGCATTATGGCGTTTTTTGCACTGTTTGTATGTGATGGTTTATTTATTTATTTATTTATAGCTCCTGTGTACATGTTAACATCTCTAACCCACTCCCTTCCTGCAGTATTGGTTTGAACTGTGCTCTGGGAGCCACTGAAATGAGGCCATTTATCGAAGCGATCGGAAAGTGCACCGGGGCTTTCATCATATGTTACCCCAACGCAGGTAAAGCCGCTCTGCCGAGTACTGTAAGGTTTACACTTGAGCTCTGGCTCATGGTTTGATTTCCCTGTGTCTGCTTTTCTCCAGGTCTTCCCAACACATTTGGAGGCTATGATGAAACCCCAGAGTGCACTGCTACACATTTAAAGGTGAGATGCTACATTTAAAATGATGGATCCCTAAACCGTATTGCCTTATGAAACAGTTGCGTGTATTCAATTTGAGTGCAAGGGATAATTTATTTTCCCCTCTGTTAGCACTTACATTCTGACCAATCAGACTTGAGCATTTAATAGTTACAATATGAAGGTATGCAACACTGGCTTATCAGGGTTTAAAAGTGTAGGCATATTTGCATGGCATTTCCTATTGTCTAATGACATCCAGAGCGTCAAGAAATGCATTATTAAATATAGAACAAAAAATTTGGACGACATTTTGGATGACTTTAGTAATATGTTAAAAACATTTCATGCAAATCGTGCTTTGTGTAAGTGTTTATTTCTTAGATCATTGTTTCCGGGGTTATATTGTTAAACTGTATACTAAGAGGTTATCCAACATTATCTTGTATACAAAGAAATAGAATGTTATTTAATTTTTGTTTAATGTGCGTTGTGATTGTAAGGAAAACCTGGGGCATTTGAGTGGGCGCTGTTGTTTGAATCCCGACATGATTGACATGGCCTTGAGTCAACGGCGCTCTGAGTGGGAGGGGTAATACATTCTCCGTCTTGTCAATCGAAGCACTAGCCAATCATGCATGTCTGTAAACTCATGTATGTGGAAGAAGGCAGAACACGCATTTTTCAGAGTGTGTTACGCCGCCCTGACTTCAAAAAGCAGTCCCTTCAGGATTTTGCGATCGCAGAAATGAACGCGAAATCAAGCAAGCTCTGCAATATTCGGAGGAGCTCGCAATTTTTCCGCAGATTTGGGCCAAGACGCGTCATGTGACATCAAAGCGCATTCAGCAAGAGTCCACTTCGAGTCACGTGTGTGGAACACGAGCACAGCTAAAAGGGTCTCATTTACCAACAAACATCGCTGCGAAACAATTTCATGCAACTGCGATTTCGGCGATTCAAGTCGTTTTCCACAACAAAAAAAAAGCACGAAAACTCCGCAAACTGCATCGCAAATTTTGAACAAAAAAGTCGCAGCTAAATCGAGCGTTTTTGGCCTCAACTATCACGGACAAACTACGCAAAATCTTGTACGGACTGAAAAAGATGCATATGTGTCGGCGGGTCAAAAATAGAAAAAAAGAAAAGATGGTAATGTAAAAATTCATGTTTCTTGCTTTTGCATTTCTTCCCTTGACACAGGAGTTCGCGACAGACGGTTTGGTGAACATTGTCGGTGGCTGCTGTGGAACGACGCCAGACCACATACGGTAATGAAAAAACATCACGTGTTCGGAACGCGTACGTGTTACGTGTGTTTGTTTATGTAAATGCTGGGTCGCTGTCCTCGGTGTCCGATCATAAGCGTTTATGTTTCAAAACATCGTGATGTCATAAACTGGGAACGTGTATTAGTTGTTGTCTTCGGAGTCGGTTCGTACACTATTGCGTGTTATTCATCATCATTCGTACTGCGTCCTGTCGATATGAAAACACAGTTTTTAAATAAATAACTAAATAAACGAAAAAGCGAATGAAACGTAACTTTGAAGAATGTTCTTCATAGAGGTCTCAGACTTTCAGACCTGACCCTAGATAACGATGTGTGTATTTGTATTTCTGACGCAGGGCGATTGCTGAGAGAGTGAAACAATGCCAGCCCAGAGTTCCTCCAACAGACGTGTTCAGCAGTTACATGCTGCTGTCTGGTAAACGGCCTATCTATGTGTCTGTGAAGGCTTTCAGTCATCCCTAGGAACACGTTCTATGTCTAAGAAAGTGCTCTAAAGATATATATTATCAGTGTAGCAGGTAACAAGTTTTGACGAATTTGGAGACAGCTGGATATCAGTGCTGAGTATATTTATTTGTGATCTTATATAGAACAAACTGTTAATAATGCATTTATATTTATGTATTTAAAAGACACACATCTCCTAATTTAATTTATAAATGAGCTTAAAGGCCCAGCAGTGGCTCTCTAGCAGTCATTGTGAATTGAACTTGAATGGAAATTGAATGAGAAATTTATAGTACTAGCAATAGGCTTGAGCTGATTGGTAGAGCTGTTGAGGACCTCCATTGGAGTCCATCTGTGTGTTTTAGATGTAAAGTTGCTCATGTTAGGTCAGGACCAGAAATTATTGCACTCATACTTTGTTGCTCTATTCCAAAAATACTATCATCATAACACAGATTGTATTCTGTAGGTTTCCATGTTCTGAAGGTTTTTTCCCCTCTTGAAACGTGAGCTTGAATATTTTTGGCGTTCAGGCTGCGGTAGTTATTTAAAGAGCAAGTTCTGTCTCTTTAATGTACAGTAGCGCAACCTACTTAAAATGTCATTACTGTTTAGTGTATGTCCTAGCTTCATTCACCAACAAGAAACAGGTTCTGATAATGTTCAGGCGTGTGATAGGGGCATGGCTGGAGGAGGAGCTGAACAAAACCAGAAACAGGAAGCAAACAGGAAACTGCATTCCAGGCTTTACGTTTACAAAATGAGGGTTATCATGGTAACATGTTCAGCGCGTTGTGTCGTCAGGTCTGGAGCCATTTCGGATCGGGCCGTACACCAACTTTGTCAACATCGGTGAGCGCTGCAACGTGGCTGGATCACGCAAGTTCGCCAAACTCATCATGGCTGGGAATTATGAGGTAACGTTTAATGAAGCCTGTGAAATGATCAGACTCGTAATTAGAGGTCGACCGATAATCGGTTTTACCGATATTTTCCCCCTATAATTATTTTTCTATAACCGATTATCGTTTTTGTAATATCGGATCCACCGATAAATGGCCATCTTGTGGCCGTTTTGAGAATTGCGCGCATTGCAGCGCTAAATCTGAAGGGAGATGAGTCAACAATGGTGTGCGCAGGTAACGTTCACTTGCTTTGCTTTATTTAACATAATAGCCATTAATGTACAAATTAGGTCTGTTACATGAAAGCTTGATGTGTTGTTTAATGAGTTTGGTGCCAAGAAATATAGACAAATTCACGGAGTCACGTAATCTGTTTACCTCATCGAAGTTTTTATTTAAAAAAAAAAAGACATTTTATTAACAGTGCACTTTATTTTTTATATTTTTTACACTCTTTCAATCCCCACTTTTTATCGGTGTATAAGTAAGAGTTTTGTTTTGTATGCAAGGAGGAAGAGAAAGTGACAAAATTGTTATAAATAAAACGCTTTGTTCAGTTTTGTGGCGTTATCATCGAATAATCGGTGTATATATCGGTCGATCTCTACTCATAATGTCATTCACATCCCAGTGCATTAAAACACCTGTTTACTTTTCAGCTTCTGAACTCAGTAACAATGTTCCACTAGTTCATAGTAGCCCGCAGCAAGTTCACGAGTCAAGGACTACACAGGAAGTTCAAATGTGCGCGCCCTTTACCACAACATTAAATCTCAGCATGATGCTTTCTTGTAATATATGTAGGTAACGGGGCCTGTGCTACAGACTTAACAACTTACCGTCTATAATGTGTAATGTACAGTGCAGCGATTCTTGTAAAAAGAAAAAACAAAACGCATAACCTTTTGGACTTGTGAAAAGAAAAGAATTGTGTATTCTAATAGTATTATTTTTTCTAGTACTATTTTCTTATTAAATGGCAGTTCAGAGTTGTCATTTTCAGCAATATTAAAACTCAGCATTCACACAGCATATCCCTGGTACAGTATATGAGTGTATATACATAACCCGGACTCCTATCTTTTATCATGTATATTGTTGTTGCATTTGTCAGTATCGTAATACAGTAGTGTGTGTGTTTGTGTGTTAATCGGCAGGAGGCGTTGAGTATAGCTAAAGCACAAGTGGAAATGGGCGCTCAGGTGTTGGATATCAACATGGATGAAGGGATGCTGGACGGACCCGCTGCCATGGCGCGTTTCTGCAAACTCATCGCTTCCGAGCCTGACATCGCCAAGGTAATGCCTGCTCTTTAAAAGGTTTTAGAAACTCATAGAGTAGTGGGCAACTGTTATAGGTTAATAGGTTTAATAGGTTTTTCTTATAAAATAGATGTTAAATAAATTTTAATAGTAAAGATAATGGGAGGAAAAAAGGAATCATTTGAGAAATAATTATGATTGCAGGGGTAAAAATAATCGTAACCCAGTACATAACCCAATAGAAAGTCAAAATTCTATAAATTATTAAATAAAGATTTAAAACAGCAATAGGAAATAGATAAATAATCATTTATTGTGTACATTTGATTATTTTTTATCATTATTTTTTTACATTTAATTAGTTCAAGACAACAAAAACTCTTTTCAAAATAATATTAAAATATTTAAAAGGTAATATTGTTTGAAAGATGACTACAGATTGTGCTTTTTTTCTTCAAGCGTTTGATGTTAGAATGGTAACGCTGTCCATTATTCTGAATAGCAATTTAGAACTTTGTTTCTCCCATAATACAATTTTTTTTCCTCTTCAAATGACCTTTATAAGACCTTTTTATAAGAGTAATGATGTAATGATATTATGTCATATTTTTTGTGCTGGTGTTTAGGTGCCGCTGTGTATCGACTCGTCTAATTTTGCAGTGATCGAGGCAGGACTGAAGTGCTGCCAGGGCAAGTGCATCGTCAACAGCATCAGCCTGAAGGAGGGAGAAGAGGTCTTCCTGCAACACGCCAAACAAGTGCGTCGCTACGGTGCCGCCGTCGTCGTTATGGCCTTCGATGAACAAGGGCAGGTCAGTGCAATAACGTGATTGAGGTCAACGGCCAAAATATGTGGCAGTGATGTTGTGTGTACAAACATGATCAATAATACAGCATTGATTTATTAGTTTCTTCTTTTTCTTCTTCTTCTTCTTCTTATTATTATTGTTATTATTATTGTTGCACACAATATGCACGAGCATTTTTTTTTTAGCTCACATCTAACTTCCCCCAAGCCTTCATACGATCTCTAACAGACGTATTTGTAAAAGTATCGTTCAGATCATTCTAGAAAATAGTTATAGTAAGCAGCTGTCTTGCTCCTGGTTGGCTCGTTAAGTCACATTTATGTTCGTTGTTTTTTTTTGTTTTGTTTTTTTTTTAAGGCTACTGAAATTGATCAGAAGGTCGAATTCTGCACAAGAGCCTATCATCTCCTAACTGAAAAGGTGGACTTTAACCCCAACGACATCATCTTTGACCCCAACATCCTGACCATCGGCACTGGGATGGAAGAGCACAACGTGTACGCTATCAACTTCATCAAAGCCACACGGATTATAAAGGTAGAACAACGAAGATACGGAGATCACGCTAGTGTACATAGTGTTCTTCTTTACAATTATAAGATGTCTGTCTGTCTCTCTCTCTCCCTCTCTCTTTCTCTCTCTCTCGCTCTCTCTAGGAAACATTGCCTGGAGCGCGGATCAGTGGTGGTCTGTCTAACTTGTCCTTCTCTTTTCGAGGCATGGAAGCCATCAGGGAGGCCATGCACGGAGTGTTCCTCTACCATGCTATAAAGGTAGGGGAATAAGCCGTGCGATCTTCTCAAGGTTTGCCACTGAGCTGGTTTTTGTTGTCTTATGAGCAAACAAAAAGATAAATGGCACTCCACGTTGTCTACAGTATATTTCACAAATTTGCATCTAAGAACATCTAGTTACAGAAATAAATAACTAAACACATGGAATGTAACCATTGCCGGGACAGGCGGGTGAAAAGGCCATACATAGCACGCTGCCTGTCGATCACAACACGATAGTTGTCTCAAATGGTGTAATATTCATATACAATATACACTATGTAAATATGTAGTACTGTATGTGGTACCTGATTTAGTCTCGACATTTTTCACTAAATGAAGCGGTACCTCACGTCATTGAATCTGCAGTACACTGTATCTTTAGTTTTACTGCATCGTCTGCATATTAATAGTACACTACTTGGTGAGTTTCCCATCCCACACTACTAACACTCACAGTATGCAAAATACCATTTGAGGCACATCTAATTATCTCATAGGTCATGTTACAGGAAGCTTTCTGTTTCAATGGCTTTAATGGTAAGCCTGCTTTGTTTTCTAAGGCTTTGGCATAGCACATAAAAATAAATAAATAAATAAACAAACCGGGCTATTCCACTTTAAAATTGTTCTTCAGCAGTCAATTTAGAGAGTTCCCTCAGAGAAAACGGTTTTTTGTTTAGTTTTTTACTGTATACTGGATTTTCATGGATAAGATTGCAGCAGATCAAAGTTATAAGCAGAAATGTATTTTGCGCCCCCTGCAGGATGGGATGGACATGGGAATTGTGAATGCAGGTTCTCTGCCTGTGTATGACGACATCGATAAAGATCTACTCAAGCTGTGCGAGGATCTCATCTGGAACCGAGACCCAGAGGCCACAGAAAAGCTCCTTCTGTATGCTCAGGTAGTCTCGGCCAGGAAAACGCGCACACACACACACACACACACACACACACACACACCTACAACTACAGTTATATCAGATTTTTTTTTTGAATGTCCTTACTTCACTGTGTTACCATAGCAATGTTCTTCAAGATTAACCTTTACCTTTTGTGTTTAGAACAACGCTAAAGGAGGGAAGAAGGTCATTCAGACAGACGAGTGGAGAAACGGAAGTGTGGAGGAGCGACTGGAGTACGCACTTGTGAAGGTAATATTGTGCTGCGTGTAAATGCGATCCATCACAGACAAACTGAACATGCACGGCAACACGCGTTTTGGATGGAGTCACCCTCGAAGTCATTTAGGGTGGAGTCACCCTCGAAGTCATTTAGGGTGGAGTCACCCTCGAAGTCATTTAGGGTGGAGTCACCCTCGAAGTCATTTAGGGTAGAGTCACCCTCGAAGTCATTTAGGGTGGAGTCACCCTCGAAGTCATTTAGGGTGGGGTTAGACTCGAAGTCAGGTGGAGTTAGACTCGAAGTCAGGTGGAGTTAGACTCGAAGTCATCTAGGGTGGAGTTGTCACACAAAGTGACACTCGATCATCCAATTTTAAACTTTTTCCTATTAATTACATTACCTCTAACACTTGTAGCAAGCAGGCATTAGTAAAAGTAGAAGACTTGGCTACAAGAGTTCTCCTAATCATAGCTAGCTACTAAGGTCAGAAGTTGGCTCGATAGTGCTCGAGAGGTATTTTTTGCAGTTAACTGGCTAGTTTAGACAATGCCTAAATCAAGCCCAGTTGTGATGTCACATGGTCTAGTTTGCGCTTGCCTGATCAAATGCAATTTAATTTGCAAACTCGTTGACCCTGTAGTACCTTTTTAGACAATTTGTTTCTATTAATGACAACCACTTCACTCTCATTTAATTGATGTGTGTGCGTAATATGTAGGGTATAGAGAAGTTTGTAGTGGAGGACACCGAGGAGGCTCGTCTTCAGACAGATCGTTATTCCCGACCACTCCACATCATCGAAGGGCCGCTCATGAATGGCATGAAGACCGTGGGAGATCTGTTTGGAGCTGGCAAGATGTTCCTGCCACAGGTAACAAACACACACACAGACTGACATCATGCACCTTCATTCCACACTGTAAATATGTCGGATAAAACTTATGATGTCTCAGTATATCTAACGATGAAAAAATAAACCTCATTTCTTCCCCCACACACACAACTGGTCAAAAGTTTGTGGACACTTGACTGAAATGTTTCTCATGATGTTAAAAATCTTTTGATCTGAAGGTGTATGATTAAATGTGTGAAATCGGTGTTGTAGACAAAAATATAATCGTGCCAAATCTTTTTTATTTATTTATTTATTTATTCATTTTCATATGATACATTTACATGTGATTCATTTTCGTGATTCATTTTCATGAGATTCATATTCATTTTCATGTGATTCATATTCATGTGATTCATTTTCGTGATTCATTTTCATGGGATTCATTTTCATGTGATTCATATTCATGTGATTCATTTACTGATTTGCTTCTCTTTAAATCCAAATCTTTTTTTAAACGGACGACTCGGAGAGAAATATTCTGAAAAGCAGCCGATAAGAGTCCAGCGTAGGTGGGAACTCTTTTAATACTGTTTAAAAATAATCTCAGGGAAATTCCTCAAGAAATCGGGTGAGAAAATGCCAAGAATACATTTCTGGAAATTCTTGGCGAAAAGAAAATGGCGTCTACTTTGAAAATGCGAAAATACTAAATTATTCTGATTTATTTGGGATTTTTTATCACAACATGTAATATGTTATATGTTCCCCGTGAGCTGAAACAAGGGGGGGTTCGTCAGACAGAATGTTACCGCGATACTGCGTCGCTCATCAAGCTTTTGTGTTGTAATTCACATGCTTTATTCTGAATCACTGTAATAAGCACACACTAATGAGCACGTATGAGTACCAGGGCATCTCTGATGGAAAAAATCTTCTTTAATAGGATCCCTTTAGATACCTTAGAAATGTCAGTGTTCACCGGTTTAAATCTGTAATGCTTGTGCTGGTGAGATTTGTTTTCCTCGTGAAGTTTTTGGGAGCCAGACGTGTTTTTATCAGACGCGATGGCAACGAAACTGTTGTATAGCGATTCACTCCACTGTAAGCTTGAACATCATTCATACTGTACATACAACCACGTCATTGTCACTGCTGTGCTGTGATTGGTTGAGTAACCACAGTGCGTTTGTGATTTCAGGTGATTAAATCGGCGCGTGTGATGAAGAAAGCCGTAGCCCATCTGATTCCCTTTATGGAGAAAGAGAGGGAGGAGATGATTGCTTTGTCTGGAGTGCCTGATGACTCTGTGAGTTATCACACTGTTCTACAGTACACTGTGTACCAATCAAACTCTGTAGATCCCAAATGAAGCTCTCAGGCCCTGTTTACACTAGTGCATTTTCGTTTTGAGATGCATACCTTTTGCTACAGTTACGCCTGTCCTCTACACTACTCCCTCGAAAACGGAGACTTTCGGAAAGGCAGAAGACTCCGCGCTCGCGTTTCAGTGTAAACAGACCAAAACGAAGACATTTGAAAACTAAGGTGTGGCTCCGCCCACATTCATCCCCTGATTGGGTCTTCTGGATCATTGCGTATCCTTCCCTGAATCGTCAAGCCCCTATCATATGACCGTTACGCTACGTCAATCGTATACACAACAACACAGAGAACGAACTGCAAGCTTTGCTGGCTTTGTTGTCATTGTGCAATTAAATTCTGTATTTTTCTGTATTTTATAACACTGCTACATGCTCAAGAGGCGAGCTATGATTAGAGCGATCGTCATAAGCAATACATGTTTCTGAAACACAGCGGAAATGCCAGCGTGGCCGAGGATCGTTTTCATTTTAAAACGAAAACGCGCTAGCGTAAACGGGGCCTTAAACCACTTGTAACGCTCCGAGCTGTAGTTTCTGTGTTCTGCCATTTACTCGTCAATATTCATAGATGACCCAAAGCATTTTCTCTCAGCAGTGCCGAGGTTTAACTGCGTGTGTTTGTGTCTAAACAGGATCCTTATCAGGGCACGATAGTTCTGGCCACAGTAAAGGGAGACGTCCACGACATCGGCAAGAACATCGTGGCTGTTGTGCTGGGATGCAACAACTTTCGGTACGTGGCTCTACAAAATCTCAGCGTGGAGAGTTTCCCCAGCCGTTATTTCGGTCTCCTGTAAACATACTCGAATGAAATAAAAATAAATAAATCAATAAAAAATGAGTAGAAATGATGCCATCGTAGGTCCTCAGAAGGATAGCGTTTATGGATATGACTGTATAATCGTTTCTCTCCCTGCAGGGTGATTGATTTAGGAGTGATGACTCCATGTGATCAGATCCTGAAGGCAGCCATTGACAAGAAAGCAGGTGAACAAGATTATTATTATTATTATTATTATTATTATTATTATTAATAATATTAATATTGAAAGGAACTAAAAGGTAAAGGCAAGACATGTCGGTTGTTTTGATGCTGATGTTTTTCTTTAGTTTTGGTCCTGAGCTACAGCGCTCATGTACTGTAGCTAATGAATAATAGAAGTCTGTTTCAAACAATATAAAGGTTTCCATAAATAAATACTCCAATCATCCAATCTCATCTTCAGCCGCAGCATTATGCTATAACTCCACATTCAGATTTTATGAAAGGGGGATTATCCAAGAAGGATAAATGATACTGTAATACTGTACTGTGTAGACTGGGTGAACTTTATTCTGATCATCCCAAGATGGCTCTTCTATGGAAATTTATTTATTTATTTATTTTTAAAGGTAACTGCGACTTTACATCTCAGAATCGCAACTTTGTATCTCGCAATTCTGACTTTTCACATAATTGTGAAATTTAACTCGCACTAAAGTCAGAATTGTGAGATATAAAGTCATGATGCTGAGATTTTTTTTTTCTCCATACTTTGTAGCTGGATTTCAGCTAGATGGTGCCATTTTGTGCACAGAAGGGAGACATCTACTACCTGTTAATTACAAATTTCCCCTTCATAGCTCTAGGGCAAAATTAAAAGTGCTTCCTTTAACTAAGACCCAGAGGAGATTTCCTTCATGGCAGAATGTCCAGAACAAATCGGAGAACTTCTGTGTTTTGTTCTTCTGCGTGTAGATATTATCGGGTTGTCGGGCCTCATCACGCCGTCCCTCGACGAGATGATTTACGTTGCAAAGGAGATGGAACGTCTGGGCATGAAAACCCCTCTGCTGATCGGAGGAGCCACAACTTCAAAGTCAGTCCTGATATTCAGTACTAAATCAGCATACTGAACATCAGTGAAACGATTTAATGGTGTGCGTGTGTGTGTGTGAACAGGACTCACACAGCAGTAAAGATTGCCCCTCGATACACCGCTCCTGTTATTCACGTTCTCGATGCGTCTCGGAGTGTTGTCGTGGTGAGCTTTTCTTTCCTTTTCTCATCAAATAACGAAAGATTGTGCAGTCTGGTGTTCCTTGTTTCAAATGTATAAAAGTATATAGCACATTTATAAATTAGATGGGGGTTGAACTATTGTATAAAACTGCAGTATATTCCTATGTTTGATTTGAAATTCCCAACTCATCAGGTAATTCATATCCGTTCTTTTTTTGGAAAATCCGTTTGAATTTTCCCTTCTGCATTCACATTCAAATAAAGCTATTTTACATTTCTTCAAGGAAAGAAAAACATTTATATCAAAGGGCAAGGTGCTTCGCCACAGACCAGCTTGGAGGTGTGCAAAATAATCAGAAGTTTCTTAATACCCTTTAGAGAAGTTCGCTAGAAATTCCACACGTCCAGCGAGTGTCTTTCCCCGACCCAGCTCGTCTTCTTGTTGTTCATCACATAGATTTGAGAGACCAATCAGCAAAGCTCTTGTATTGTAGTTCGTGCAACGTTTTTTTATCTCGAAAGCAGTTTCAAACCGCGCAGAAACGTTGAAAAAGCAATTTCCATACTGATCATGGAACTTAAATTCTGCTCACTGTTTTTTAAAACAGTGTTTTCAAAGTGGTGGCCCCAGGGGGCGCCAGAGGGGCCTCAACAATTTGGTGTGAAAAATAAATAAATATTTCTATAACGTTATTTTTTATTTATTTTATTTTTATTTACACTTCTATTTCTACTCGTACCTCTTTATTATATTTTACACTTTAGTTACGCTGTTAAGATGGGATTAGCACGTTTGCCTCGCACCTTTAAAGTTAGGGGTTCAATTCCTGCCTCCTGCTCTTTGTGTGTCTAGTGTACGTGTTTCCTCCCCAAGTCCAAAGACATGTGCTGTAGGCTGATTGGCATTTCTAAATTATTTGTAGTGTGTGTATGTGTGTGTGCGTTTGAGCCCTCCGACGGGTCAGCACCTCGTCCAGGGTGTCCCCCGCCTTGTGACCCGAGTTCTCTGGGATAGGCTCCCGGCTCCCCCGCGACCCTGTGTTGGATAAACGGTACAGAAAATGGACGGACGGATAAACCTTATACGTGAAAGGAAAGCGAATACAGTGCCCTCCACTAATATTGGCACCCTTAGTAAATATGAGCAAAGAAGAAGACTGTGAAAATTTGTCTTTCTTGTTTAACATTTAGATTTTTTTTTTTTATTCAAAAAATTCACAAAAATACTTTCCTCTCGTGGATATCAAACATTTACCAAGGGTACCAATATTAGTGGAGGGCACTGTATATAATTTCAAATTACAAAAAATATCTCATATCTTTCATGTATTTTATATTATGACTTGTTAAAAAAATAAATAAATAAAAAAAACACTTTGATCATGAATGGATGACATATTGAAAGTGATCATGAACCGTTTCGCTGTTTCATCTCTCGCCCTCTCTCTTTCTCTGCAGTGTTCTCGGCTGTTGGATGAAGGGGTGTATGAGGATTTCTTCGAGGAGTTAACGGAGGAGTATAAAGATATCAGGCAGGATCACTACGACTCTCTTAAGGTTTGGTTCCAGGGTTTATGGACAAATTTAAAGACTTTTTTCTTTTTTTTTTTTTTTCTTCCCCTGTGCCCAGACAGTCAGACAGACAGTCCGATCTTTTCCTCCTTCTTTAATTCTCCTTTCAGTTATAGAATAGCTACTCTATAGCCTTATTCGTACTAAGGAGAAAGGAGTTTGCATGCTTATTTCTATGTATAGATAGGGCCTAGATGACCTATATAATCTTTTGTATTGTCTCTCATTTCACCCAAGCCAAAGCCTGAGTTCGGCGCAAGTTTAACTTTGCTAATAATATATAATATATAACTGCTGTGAAAAAAGCAGTATTTATAACCAAACGTGGTTCGTTTGGGGTGAAACACATGTAGGAGCTCAAATTGAGAATGCCACCATGCACCAAAGGGTTGGTCCAGTTGATTCACTGGAGCATTAGTTGGATTTGTCACTTTACATCATCCTTCCAGATTCGCATAGAACTGAGAAACTCCTTCTAGTAAAGTCTGTGCACTCTGGGGTTGTCCTGGTGAGTTTCCCAGGCAGATATTTGTCAGTTATACATTACCAAGATCCTGGCTATTTGAATGGGAAGAAACCCGTATACCAGTAATGGATTGACAAGATTACATTTCAGACATGGATTTGTAACGGCGTTTTTAAAATCTGACCGAAATGGCAAAAGTAACATGCAGGTATTGGCTCAACCAACAATGTGACTGGCTCCTTTTTACTTGAGCCGCCATTTTGAGTGTTGCACTGTGCGCTAATCATATTTTAGGCATTGGGCTGTTTCAGTTTTAATTATAAAGTGTTGCTTTCTGGGGTTACTCGAGCCCATGGCTCCATGTCAGTTTGTTGCTTGCGAGTGTGAGCACAGGGTTAACTTGCTCAAATTGCTCAAAAATCCGTTATGGTCGTCCTCTGTTAACGTTAAACATAGGTATATAGAGTACAGTATGTGCCGCCACATAAAAGACACATTATAGTATGCATTTAACTTAAAATGCATATAATGTGTCAATAAAATCAGCATCAATCACAGGTATTAAAGCCAATGAAGGTGAAATTGGGCTCGGTTAGGGATTAGATTAGGACTCTCTTAGTAAAACCTCTGACTGAGATTACATGGATGAAGACACTGTTGGTACATGCTATGTCGTACATCAAATTCTTTTCTGTTCTTACAGGATAGGCGATACTTGTCTCTTGCACAGGCACGGGATAAAGGCCAACACATCGACTGGCTCTCACAGCCAGAACCAGGTAACCATTCAATCTGCCCATTAGAACAACAGGTCTTCTTTGGAAGAAAAAATAAGATCAGTGAGCTCAGGATATCTTGTGGATTCTGTGACTGTAAGATGGCTGATTTTCTCCAACCTAGACTTCAGACACTTCAGAGTTTTGGGAATATGTGCTCTCGGTCACAGATAAAGACAAGAGACTGATTGTTCCCTCTGGCTCCGTGTAGATCAGCCAAGGTTCCTGGGCACGCGTGTGTTTGACGCATATGACCTGAGGAGGCTGGTGGACTACATCGACTGGAAGCCCTTCTTTGACGTGTGGCAACTGAGGGGGAAATATCCCAACCGAGGGTACCCCAAAATCTTTAAAGATAAAACCGTGGGTAAGGGAAAGTGTTCATTGTGTACAGTAAATGACTTAATTGAGAGATTGTTGAACAACAAAAAAAAACGTTTTAGCTTAAAGGTTTTTTGTTTTTTTAAAAAATGTTTTTACGCTAATGTTCGCTTGTGTATATCTGTCTATGCGTGTATGTCTGTATGCATGCGTGTAGGAGAACATGCCAGGCGTGTGTTTGACGAAGCTCAGAGGCTTCTGAACAGGCTGATTGACAGTAAGGGTCTGCAAGGAAGAGGCATCGTGGGCTTCTGGCGTGCACAAAGCCACGGCGACGACATTCTCGTATACACCGATGATGCCACTCCAACCTTATCGAACCACACTGCTACCTTCTACGGGCTTAGACAGCAGGTGACGTTGCGCTCAGGGGGTTTGGTTATACAAACCTTTGTGTTGAGAAGATGCATGGGAAGTGAGGATAAAAATGTTTAGTTACAGTGCTGTGAAAAAGTATTTAATTTCTTCTGTTTTTGTGTACATCTCATACTAAATAGTTTTAGATCTTTCAAACGAAATGCAACATAAAACAAAGGTAGTCTGAGTAAACACACTATACAGGTTTAGTTTTTTAATTAAAGCAAAAAAAGTTATCCATCACCTATCAACAATGGGAAAAACGAATTGCTCCCTTAAATTTAAAATGTGGTTGTGCCCCCTTTAGCAGCAAGAACTGCAAACAAACGTTTCCGATAACTGGAGATCAGACTTTCACTTAACTTCTAGGACTAGGAATTACTCCTATGCTTTGGATCAATGGACTGAAGACCGGACATTCTACTTTAGGATTTTCTGGTAGAGAGTAGGATTTGTGTCTCCCTCAATTCCTGCAATTTGCCCAGGTCCTGAAGCAGTAAAGCATCCCCACACCATCACACTTCCTCCACCATGCTTGGCAGTAGGTATGATGTTCTTTTTGTGGAGATCTGTGTTTGGTTTACAAACACAAATCTAACAGGACCCCTGTCTTCCAAACAGTTCCACTTTCGACTCATTAGCCAACAGAACATCCTCCCAAAAGGTTTGAGGATCATCAAGGTGTGCTTTGGCAAAAAAAGAACAGCTGAAAAGCTGTATTTCGTCTGCACCAAACATGTCTGCTGGTACTGTGGCCAAACAACTCCATCTTTGATTCGTCTGTCCAGAGCATATTATTTCAAAAGGCCTGGTCTTTGCCTATATGCTCATTGGCAAACTGTAGTCTTGCTTTAAGTTCTTTTTAGACAGCAAAGGCTTTTTCCAGTCACGCCTCCCATACAGGTTAAATTTGTACAATCTCTATCTGATTGTTGAAGCGTGAACTTTGACACCAACAGTTCCAAGACTTTCTAGCAGATCCTGTGATGAAATTTGGGGGTTCTTGGAGACTACTTTTTGCATCAGACGGCCTTCTCTTGGGCTGAATTTGCTGGGATGGCCAGTTCTGGACAAATTTCCAGTCATTTGAAATCTCTGCCGTTTGTAGATGATTTTCCTTACAGTGGAAAGATGTATTTCAAATCATTTGGAGATCTTTTTAAATCCCTTGGCAGACTCCTAGGCGTCCACAACAGTTTTCTGAAGGCCCTATAGAAGTCTTTAGATCTTGGCATGATAACAGCACACACCTCAATAACAAAGGGAACACCAGACACTAGATATAAGAGAGGTATAAATAAGACCGGTTCCACCTGCACTCCCTGAGCAGGTTCTAATCACCAGCACCCAAACACCTGATTCTAATTTTATGGATTTGAAGGTGTGATAAATGTACAGCTGTACTTACTTTTTTTTTCCGTGTGACTGATCTGTTTGTTTGTTCTTTTGTTAATTTAAATTATGAAAATTACTGCAAAATGTCAATTTTATGTCATTTAGTAGTGTGTATCAACTTTATTAACAAGCACTGTTTCAAAGACGTTCAAATGTTTGCTTGTCCAAATGTGTAAAAAAATAAATAAATAATGATAATAAATTCACAAGACTGTAAGTGTTGATGTGATTGAACAGGGTTTGCAGTAATCAGGCCCGGTTGTGTCTAGACCAGCTGAACCCCATTTTGAATGCAGTTTCATAGATTTGGGGAATTAGTAACTACATGGACAAATACATTTTCACACAGGCCTAGTTGGTATTGGATAACGGTTTTGCTCCAATAAATATGTCATCATTTAAAAACTGTATTTCGTGTTTCTCAGGTTGCCTTAGTTTTATCTTAGATCTAGTAAGAGTATATACACAAAACCAGAAGAAACCAGATACTTTTTGACAACGCTGTACAATTGAATCACTGGCACTGCTTTACTGGAATATTTGAACGTGGTGTGTTTGTTTTTTTTCTCATCTTGAGCAGGCAGAGAAAGACTCCGCATGTTCGGACCCGTACTTCTGTCTGGCGGATTTTGTTGCTCCGTTGGAAAGCGGAGTGAAGGACTATGTCGGGCTGTTTGCAGTCGGTGTGTTTGGTGCCGAAAAGCTCAGCCAAGAATTTGTGCAGCAGGGCGATGATTACAACAGCATCATGGTGAAAGCCCTCGCCGACAGACTCGCTGAGGTAACGCATGACCGCCACATACACACCAAGATAAATCCATATTAACAGCCAAAGTCCGTCTGGGTTAGACTGAAGTTTAACGTTAACTGTTCATGGTTCAGTTCTGGACCATATAATAATAAGGTATACTTCTATTCTGTCCAGTTTGGCAAAGTTTCCACATATAGGAGTAATGCTTAAAAATGTGCAGTCGATCTGGGGGTTTGGAACGACTGTATGAAAACAAGTCCGTGATGATGACGTCATCCATCAAATCACCAATCAGCCTTCCTGTAGTTAATAGGGTGTGAAAAGAGTTCACATATGATAACCTCCCATCACCAGAAATGTACTTTTTTTAATCACTGTTTTATTAAAACTTTTGAATGTCATATTTTGTTTCATGTCCTTGCACATTTGAAACTTACAAGCCTACAGTTAAATAGACCAAAAAAAAAATGTATTTGTTATTAACATGTTCTAATTTGGGAGGCACAGTGACTTAGCGGTTAGCACGTTTGCCTCGCACCTCCAGGGCTGGAGTTCGATTCCCGCCTCCACCCTGCGTGCCCAGCGCTTGCATGTTCTCTTCCTGCTTCGGGGGTTTCCTCCGGGTACTCCGGTTTCCTCCCCCAGTCCAAAGACATGCCTTGTAGGCTGATTGGCATCTCTGTATAGTCTGTAGTATGTGTGTGTGTGTGATTGTGCCCTGCGATGGCCACCCTCGTCCGGTATGTCCCCCACCTTGTGCCACGAGTTCCCCTTTAATTTGCTCCGTTTACCCTGTGTCGGATAAGCGGTACAGAACCTTCCAAAAGCATAAAACGTGTTCTGTTTCAGACCATATCTTTCTCTCTTGAATAATAAATAGACTTCTGCAGTCACACGTCGACCAGTCCGCTCACTCAAAATAATTCGCCAGAACGCATGCAATTGTAAAAATACCAACTTTATAAAGACATTAAATAGAGGTTTAGTGAAAAAATCTTGCGTGGCTAGCTGTGAATGGGGTTAGCAGGGCATGACTTTAATCTGTCGTTAACCACGTTTAATAGTTCTATAAATACATGGCGGTAGTGTCATGTATAATACTTGGGAACTGGCATGTTGACCAACATGTGGTTTAATCATATGCATCTCTAATTGTTCTTTGTACAGCGATTGATTTATACTGCGTGTTTGTTGTATCTTGCTCCACTTGAAATTGTCACTATGTTGTGTCTTAATTCTGGAGGCTCCATATTTCTTCCCAGGACATGTGTGTGTATATGGGTAGGAGGATGATGATGAATTTATCTTGCTTGTTTGGCAGGCGTTTGCTGAGGAGCTCCATGCCCGCGTGAGGAAGGAGTTCTGGGCTTACAGTAAGGAGGAAGATCTGGAGGCCAGCGACCTGCACAAGGTGCGTTACTCTGGTATTCGGCCTGCTCCAGGCTACCCCAGCCAGCCTGACCATACTGAGAAACGCACCATGTGGACACTCGCCCAAATTCAGGAAAAAACCGGTACGCCATCTGACACGATTATACAAATGAATCCTAATATTTATGGTAATGAATGAAACAGTGTTAATGTGGCATTGGAATGAGGCTAACGGATGTGTTTTTTTTTTTTTTTTATCCAAAATAATATAGACACTTTTCAAAGGAAGTTATATTTCATACACGAGCTGATCAGTTCTGTTTTCCTGCTCTGTTTTAAGGTATCAGTCTGACTGAATCACTTGCCATGTCTCCGGCTGCAGCTGTGTCTGGTCTCTACTTCGCCAACCCCAAATCCACCTACTTTGCTGTGGGCAAGATCACCAAGGAGCAGGTACGTGCCAGAAGAAACCTAACCGTATGACCTGTAGCCAGTTTAAAGACCTCTAGGCTTGTTCGGCACAAGATTAACTACAACTGAGCACAGATAAACACCCTAATAACCACAGTATAACTGATTGCACAAAGCAGTATGAACGGGTTTTGGCATAAAGTAGGCAACATAACAAAAAAATGACATGACAACAGTTTTATTTCGAGGCTTTTCAAGGCTCCCAGTGTTGTTCTAGGAGAAATATGTACCAGCATTTCTATTAGTGCCTCTCCACCAAACAGCATAGCACCAAAATACAGGATGGAGGTCATTTGCCCGAGTGTTGAGCTGCACGGTCGGGTGGAAAAGAGCTTTATCTCTGTCCAGTCCATAGACAACATCTGTAGTATGTATTGGGTATATTTGGGCAAGGATTTTAACATTTCCCTGTCGTGAGAAAAGAAATCAGTCTAGGGGCATATGTCGATAATGCGTATTTGAATGTATGGCTGTATAATGCAAATTCAAGCCTTCAACTGTTCATCTCTATCAATAAACGGCTTAGGATGGGACAGACATAAAAAGAAAGTCTTGCTCTACGGAAGTTTTCTGCAGTTTTCTGACAGAGGATCAATACTGTAAAAAGAAATTCCAATTATTTGCTTGTTTATTCGTGTTTTCCCAGTGTTTTTCACAGTTGTACAGGGAGTGCGAACGTGCCAGAATTTACAAGCTTATTCGAGATTAGCTTGAAAAAAAATTGCCATTGTATTCAAGTTCTTTTATTTATGTGCAGGCGGAAGATTATGCTAGGAGGAAGGAGATTCCTGTGACTGAGGCAGAGAAATGGCTGGCACCCAACCTGGCCTACGACACCGACTTAGCCACATAACCGCCTCACCACAAAGGCAACATCTGACCGAAATGGTTTTACACCTGTGCTTTCGGTTGTAGACCCTGAAACTAGATAAACCAAATTGTTGTTACAGTAGTGGCAAAGTATTGTTTTATTTATTTTTTACCATGGACATTTTGACTGTCAGGGCTTTTTTTTTTGTTTGTTTGTTTTTTTCTTCCTAAAATGCTGTAAATTTTATTTTTGGCATTTTTAAATTGAGCTGCTGGTAAAATTGCACCTTACGTAAATATTTAATACATATTTTAAATAATTATAATAATTGAGCTTATCTCAACGCAAAGGTACGAGATGACATTGTGGCAAAAAAAAGTTTTCCAAAGTTTTCCCATTTGAAGGGATTTTCCCATATGAATCAATATAACTCATCTATACAGTCTCCATAGAATGCTCAAAGTGATTGTTGTGGTTTTTCATTAAGTGCTTTTATGTTGTATAGTTGACCATGCCTTTTTAAAAATAATTTTTAAAAAAGCATTTCAAATAGTCATATTTTTATAGTGAGCAAACTGTTTGAGAATAAAATACAAGAAAGATTTGATTTTCTTCTGGTTTTAAATTAACTCATAGATGGTGACCGAATTGTTTAACGTCTCTCGGTTTCTTCCCAGTTGCGCTTCCTAAGAGTTTGGCGGATAACATGCCATGCTCATTCCCATTCACTAATCCAACACAGTTAAGAGATTTCCCTGCTCGAACACACCGATTCAACTCGTTAGCAATTAATTAGCTCCAGGAGCTCAGTTGGGATTTAGCCGATTTAATTTACAGACCCACTGCACGTCCCATCATCCTACGCATGAATGATACACATATAGTAATAAATGTTTCCTTCATACTGCTGACGTGTAGTTGTGTAATTTGCTTTTATATATGTTTTATGTATAAATGTCTAGTTTTTGATATTTTTCCCATTACCGTCATTACCGTGTATGAACGCCAGGTGAGCATATGAATAATAACTCATTATTATTATTATTATTATTATGTGCACAAAATAGCGCATCAAATTTATTAATACTTGTTGCATCTTTTTATACACAAGCAAAGAGATCATGGCAGTGGGAACATGAGAAAACCATCCCTCCTTCTTCTACCGCTTCTCCTTCAGGGTCACGGGGAAACCTGGATCCTATCCCAGGGATTATCGGGCACAAGGCGGGGTACACTCTGAACAGGGTGCCAATCCATCGCAGGGCACAATCACACACACATTCACACACTACGGACACGTTGGACGTGCCAATCAGCCTACCATGCATGCCTCTGGACTGGGGGAGGAAACCTCCGCAGAGAACATGCAAACTCTGCACACACAGGGCCACGGTGGGAATCGAACCCCCGATGTGAGGTGTGAACCCACGGTGTGGAGGTGTGAGGCGAACGTCACATGCAAACCAGGAATGTCACATACACAGATCAGCAATAACATTAAAACCACTGACGGGTGAAGTGAATAACCTTATCTTGTTATGACGGCACCTGTAAAGGCGTGGGATATATTAGGAAGCAGGTTAATAGTCAGTTCTCGAAGTTGATGTTTTGGAAGCAGGAAAAATGGGCAAGTGTAACGATCTGATCAACTTTGACAAGGGCCAAATTGTGATGGTTAGACAGCTGGGTCAGAGCAGGTCTAAAATGGGGGGGGGGCAAATGTAATAAAGGCCCATATATATATATATATATATATATATATATATATATATATATATATATATATACACACACACACACACACGTACATACACATTGTTTATATCCTCCTGAGACCCCGCCCATTTACTTGTGTCCTCTGTAGTTGTTTTCATGCATGTCCTTTGACTTTTTTGAGCCACTCTAGCAATTCCTGCTGTACTATACAGAGGACATCCTGGGCTTTCTACTGATATGTCACGTTATAGGCTGGGATGCTAGGAACAACTTCTTACACTGCATCCAAAATGGCCACCATAATAACAAGCACATTTTATGGAAAGATAAATAGTTGGAATATTGTATTTTTATATATATATATATATATATATATATATATATATATATATATATATATATATATATATATATATATATATAATCACATATATCACATATTCTTGTTTATTAAAGTGTCAGGAATAATACATTTTTTTTCTGAAAGCAGTTAAATGGTTTGTGTTTAAAAATATTAGCCTTCTAATGAATGTCAATTATAGTGGACACCAGGACCATCTAAATGTGCTTAATGATGCCATGTTCTATACACACACACAAAACACACACACACACACTCTATTCACTACAACCATACAATACAAGAACTTTATATTTAGGACCAAAATAACTACAGTAAGGTCAGTGTGTATTACAATGCAAAAACAAGTTAGATTACATGGTGTATTATATTTCAGATTTATTCACTCTCTACCCCAGGCAGGCCTTTCATCTTATTATAGTGAATAATATGTTCCAAACAGTAGAGCAGACCAAATAAGAATTACAAAACATCCACTATGTATATACTGCTAACTTTTTCCCCTGTTCCTGTCAGCTTACCGGTTTTTCTCTGCTGTCCCAAAGAAAAAAAAAATCATGTCTTCTTTTATGTTAAGTTATGAACAGTATTTGGGTTGGTAATGGCATAAGGGTAAATAAAATATAGCAGAATTTTCATTTTCAGGTTAACTATCCCTTTAATTTTTTGAGCACATATAGACTAGCATCAAAACACAGTGGTTGCAGACACTTTGGGGCTTACTATCCAGAAAAGACAATTAAAGCATTAAACAATTAGGCAAAAGGAGCCTTTATCTGTCACATATACATTACAGCACAGTGAAATATTAAAACATATATATATCCATCCCAGCTTGTTAGGAAGTTGGGGTCAGAACACAGGGTCAGCCATGACAACCCTGGAAGAAAGAGGGTTAAAGGACCAACAGTGATAGCTTGGGCTTGAACCCTCAACCTTCTTCTCAGTAACCCAGAGCCTTAACCATTGAGCCACCACTGCCCTAGTTAAAGAGCTAAATTAGGCACAACCTAAAGACAGTTTGAGACAACTTGGCCATATCTGGTTATTGCTGGGGGACCGTGTATCTATGGTGGTTACGGCCCTGCGTCTTGCGACCTTCAGAGGTCTTGTGGAGACCATATCTCGATGGGTCAGAGCTGTTCTGGTGGCACAAGGGGGACCTACACAATATTAGGCAGATGCTTTTAATGTTATGTTGTATATGAAAAACACAAGAAATAAACATGAGGGAGACCAAGGATAAGTAGTAAGTAACTTTATTGGGAATATTGGGAAAGAACTTCAAGTAGCATAGTGAAGTCAGCAGTGAGATGCGCAAGCTGATAGCGAGTGTTCAGATCCAAATCCAGCCCTAGGACACATAGAAGAGAATGAACTGCATTAGGCGGTGATATTGATGAGTTGGACTCATACTTTAAGATTAAGATTAACTTTAAGATTAACAGTCAGATTTATTATTCACAATGAAACCTAGGAACTGGGGAGTACAGACAGAGAGGCACGTGCAGAGACACACACACACACACAGAGAGGCCTATGCAGCCACACACACTCACGGAAGGAATGCAGAATATTATGAGGATTATAAGGATATTATAAGGATAATAAAAGGAGTATAAGGATTGTAAGGTTATTATAAGGTATAGAGTAATGTAAAGGGGGTAAACTATTTGCAAGCATTATAAACAGAAAATGTAGAACAATATATGAAAGAAACCACAGTAGAAAACAGGAATGTAGAACAAATATGAAAGAAACTTACTCATATTGTGTGTGAAGGTGTGGAGAATCCTCTGCTCACGGTAGACCAGTCAGGACTGACACTGACACAGGTTATTTTTTAAGGACGAAATGTGACAGGCCCATTATATTATATGGGTATTGGAGCTGGGCTACACCTACTAGAAAATTGTTGATTCGTGTACGTAATGGTATTCTGGAAAAGCTATGTCTAAACATATTGATGTTTGAGTTTAGAAAACTGTATAAATAAGGGAGTTTCAGCTCCGGGTGTCAGATCGCTTTTTGGGACGTCTCATACTGTGGGGATCTCGTGTGGTGGAACAATAAAACTTGGACCTTGCTTTTCCTCACTCTCTGGTTCCGTGTGGTACTTTACTTGGCACCCAGGTAATTGGTTGCAAGTATACTTGATTTTGTAAATAACTTATAATAGTAACTGTGTAGTGGTCAGAATTTTAGCCCACAGTTATGTACATACACTGTACATTTAATAGTGTGTATTATTCAGTAGCATTAAATACATTAAATATAATAATATATATTATGAATATAATTACAATTTTATGTAATATACAATACAACTGTATACAGTGAAATTTTTTATATTTGAGTTTCGAGTGCGCGATTGGCCCATACAAATCGTCTCGCGCAGGATAAACCGTTAGAGCCGTTAGATTTATTTCGTTTTTAAATTTAAAACTTCAACGGTCAGCAGAGGGCGCTGTTTCTCCTATTGGCTTAAAAGCGCACGCACCTGCCTGACCCCGCCCACTGAATACTCCTATCGTCCAATCAGCGCTCGTTTATTATTCCGTTATGTTTTTCTCGGTGTAGCTCAGTCATATCCCGGGTCCGGGCTCTGAGATATCTCTCTCTCTCTCCCTCTCTCTCTCTGTCTCTCCCCCTGCTGCGGCTTCACCATGGCCGAAGGCGGAGAAGGCGAGGACGAAATCCAGTTTTTACGCACTGTGAGTACGACTAGGAGCTTTAATTCACAGTAATAAGATTCAGCTGTGTCTGAACCGGTGTGAATGTAGAGGAAACGAGGAGTGCGTCGTGTTAAATTGAGCCTTTAACGGTCGGCAGAGGTGCGCGTGTGTGTGCGTGCGCACTGGCGCGCTCGCGTGTATGTCTATGTGTGTGCGCGCGCGGACGTGGGTGTCGGTGCTGCATGTTTATGATTGTATATTTGTATCATTTCATAGTTGTGCTGCAACAAATCCGCAACCAGGAGCTCTGCTGCACACACACACACACACACACACACACACACACACACACACACTCTCACACACACACCCTGAGAAAATGATGCAGTGCCGTTTACTCTCCATTAGAAAATCAAACACGCATGAGGATACGTTCAAGAGCCAGTGTGCATGAGGGTTTAAAATATTTACATAGTAAATGACTTTAATCGCATCATAAGAAAAGTTTCAGGGGGTTGAAGGGGATCAGTCTGATGGAGATGTGGAGATGTATAGTTGGTGGTTTATTTCATCTCTCATAAGTGGCTTTTAATTATATAAAATAAGGCCAGACCACCTCATCCCTGAAGATCATCATGTGAAGTGTGCACAGCCAAGCAGGAACACACACACACACACACACACCCCACACAAGCTTGATCAGAATCCACTGCCCCTTGAAATGATTACATGAAATGATCCAAGGAGCTTGGAGCCTGTCCCAAAGAATGTTGAGGCACAAGGTGGGGTGTCAATCCATCGCAGGGTACAATCGCACGCACGGACAATTTAGAGATGCAGACCAGCCTACAGCACATGTCTTTGGACTGGGGAGGAACCTGGAGGAAACCGGGTGAACAGGGAGAACCTGTAAACTCCGAGCACACAGGGTGGAGGCGGGATTCGAGCCCAACACTGAAGGTGCGAGGCAAACGTTCTAACCCCTAAGTCACCATGACCCCCCCCGAGATATAAGATATTTTACTTATAAATGAGTTCTGTGTGTCATGCAACAGTGCTAAATTGACACATATTGTATGTTCAGAAAATCATTTTTCAACTTAAATGGTGAAAATGTATGACATTGGAAGATTATTATTATTATTATTATTATTATTATTATTATTATTATTATTTCAGGTATATCGTTTTAGCCTTTTAATTTAACTCGTTTACTTTTTTCTTTCTAATTTGATTTCTAGATATTTAGAGAGAATCCTAATTCGCATATCCTACAAAGAAATTCCGATCCATCTGGATATAATCTGTGTATAAATAGTTTATGCATGAAAGGGTTAAGATGGAGAAATTTGGCTCGAATTTATGCAGTAATGAAATGTGATGACTAATGAATTAATAACTCCGGATACGAATACGAAAGAGTGCGGCCGTGTTGCGTTCCCCTGGCTCAAAACGTTTCACCGGATGAAGATCTCACTAATTCGACGCGACAGTCTTAACCGGCGAGTGTCACAGGTCTCAGGTTTGTCATTTGTGCTGCGAGGGTTGGTGCGTGGATCAAAGACAGATTATCGGTGCGTCATTGTTGTCATGAGCTCACGCGTGACCCTGCATGCGTCCGTGTCAATTACAGGCCACAATCACGGTCTCGTTATGATCGCTCGCTGCCAAAGCGTGTTTAGCAGCTCACAGGAAAATGCCGTGTGTGTGGATCCGGCTCCCTTGATAAAAAAAAACGCTGACGGTTGATCACTCAGGTTGCTAGTCTTTGCAGATCTGGTGACGAGTTCTTGCTGCCAGTGTACAGCTTTAATATCATGCTGTGTAATGGTTTTCTCGTTTCTGAAGTGGGTCTCACACACGGAAATAACAAACACTATTGTTGTGTTACAGTTGGAGCACGCTGTTGATACAAAACACTACTAAACTGGCTGTCAGGTTATCCATCCGTCCATTTTCTGTACCGCTTATCCCATACAGGGTCACGGGGAACCTGGAGCCTATCCCAGGGAACTCAAGCAGAAGGCAGGGGACACCCTGGACAAGACTGTCAACCCCAACGCAGGGCACAATCATTCACACACACTACGGACAATTTGGAAATGTCAATCTAGCTACAATGCAGGTCTTTGGATTGGGGGTGGAAACCAGAGTACGAGGAGAACATGCACACTCCGCAGGATTCGAACCCCCAACCTCAGAGGTGCGAGACAAATGTGCTTTTTCTCATTTTATACTGAGAAAATACACCAATATCACCTTCATTTATGCCAATAAAGCACTCAAATTTCAACTGAGAGGGAGAGAGAGAAAGAGACTGAGAGAGAGAGAGAGTGGGGGGGTGGGTGGAGGAAGAGAACGAGCACGTCATCATCATAACTCTGATGTTTTGCATCACTTGCAGGCTCGGTTACTGTCAGGATGTCAGCATTGCTTTGAAATACTATAGGTTATAAGCTGGGACAGAGAGCTTTCATAGAATGGAGCACTCGGTGTACAAGTCCTTGGGCGTTTCAACCCTGATACGCTCTGGTAGCACGAATCACCATCAACTACTCCATCCACTACTGTTCATTCAGTATACTGTAGAGGAGAAACCGGATAATGTCATCAAAGAGCGCATGAATCCTATTGGTCGCTTGTTACATGACAGTACAACAGTAAGAATGTCTGAAAAAGAGCAAGGGAGTGAAACAGCAGCGAGGAATGTGAACAAGAGAGAGTGGAGAATATTCTGAAGAAAAGCAACAAGATGGGATCATTACAGGACTAGTAGACTGGAACGCGCTCGCTCTGTCGAGCTCGTCTTCATCCATATGCTCACGTTTATTCCTCAGGCAAGCAGAAATATGCTTTGTTATGAAATGTACGAGGCTTTTCAAACGTCTGGTGCTGCGATTCAGAAGAGAATAAAAACAGAAGGATGTCACGAAGGAGACGAACTCGTACGTAAAGCACGCAACAGCGGAACGGCGGAAGTGAATCCTGATTGGATACTACACTCTGGTCTGAATGCATCAGGTTTTTTAGATCCACCCACCATATCGGCCAGTTTGTAAATATAATTTGCTCTACAGTCTGTCAGCCCTCCTCGGTCTCAGCGTTACAAAGGCCACTGCCGACAAGACCGTAGTGTGTGTACGAGTGCATCAAATACAGCGGAGACGTTTCATCTCGATGATACTGTTGGGTTGAGAAACAGGCCACCAATCAGAACCTCCAGCACCAGTGGTGCCGTGTTCACGAACTGAAGACTGGAGCTGGAGTCGTCGAACTTACCTTACGTTCACATTCGCTTGTGTCTCTGGGAGTGGAGCAAGGACGACTGTTGTCGCTTGTGGGAGTGTTTGGTCCTGTCCAGCTCCCGTGAGAAAAGGTACGTTCACTCACACAGTGACAAAGCGACTGGAGACCGGTCATTACTAGAGGTGGGCTTGATCAGCAGCAACTACCAATAGGAGTGAAGACGGTAGACAAGGTGTCGAAGGATCCTTAAGAAGTCTTCAAATCTCTTCAATTCTTTAATGTAAAAATAAGGCCTTAATTAGCGTTAAAATGTCTTAAATTCACGTTTGAAAGGTCTTAAACATGCACCTTAAAGCAGATTCAGATTTTATTCTCGCTCGTTGCTTTTTGAAATGGTAAACCCATGTGACCGTGTTGCACTCAGAGTGTGTGTGTGTGTGGCTCATCTGTTTTTAAAGCCGGGTTCACACTGTACGATTTTGGCCACGATTTGGTCATCTGAGACAAATTTTGAATATCCTAAAAGATTCCTATAATCCTAGGCCAAAATCTGTAGTCTTTGATCGCTAGTTCGACGCGTTCCCCGACAGCCGATTAATATCCGTTGCGATCAAATTTTTCCTCGGATTAAATTCTGACAATGTCAGAGGATTTGAGGCACGGTCCTGTAGTGTGGCTCCTCCTACGCCGTATGTGTCTTCTTGCGTGAGTCCGTTTTTCACGTCTTGACTGTCGTACAGTCTGACATTAACGACAACAGATCCTCCAACGTGACGTGGCTGCGATGGACTGGCACCCCTGTCCAGGGCATCCTTGTGCCCCATGTTCCCTCTGATAGGCTCCAGGTTCCCCACGACCCTGAAGGATAAGCGGCCCAGAAAATGTATGGATGTCTCCATGCAGATTTACTGATAGGTTGTGCCATGCGGGTCATGTGATTAGTCCGAGGAATCATTCGAGCTGAACCTCGCACCGGTAGGTTTCCTCTTCAGGTGTTCACTCGTGAGTTGTGTTGTTAGGCTGATTCATGTTTGCAAATATGACCTTGAAACTTTTTCCTGACCTTGACGTGCATGGAGTTTACATGTTCTCCCAGTGCTTCGGGGGTTTCCAAAGACATGGTTGTTGGTTGATTGATTGGTATTTCTAAATTGTCCGTGGTGTGTGAAGATGTGTTGGCACCCTGTCCAGGGTGTACCCTGCCTTATGCCCCGAGTTCCCTGGGATAGGCTCCAGGCTCCCCGTGGCCCTGTGTGTGGTATGATAAGCGGGATGGACGGATAGTAGCAATATCTCTCTCATCATGTTACAGTTTGATAAGATTCTCCTGTTACATAACAGACTGGAGAACTAGAGAGAAGGAAACCAACATGTGTGTATAATGTAAACACACACACAAACACAAAGAGGCATACTGTAAGAGCAACTGCAACGGAGCGTATCCAATTGGCTGGGCTTTAGTCTGTCACTACACACTATGAAAAACCATAGTGGTTCCAGTAGGTTCCCTTCCTCCCTCCCTTCCTTCCTCCCTCCCTTCCTCCCTCCCTCCTTTCCTCCCTCCTTCCCTACCTCCCTACCTACCTACCTCCCTTCCTTCCTTCCCTACCTCCCTTTCTTCCTCCTTCCCTACCTCCCCACCTCCCTTCCTTCCTCCCTCCCGCCCTCCCTTGCTTCCTCCTTCCCTACCTCCCCACCTCCCTTCTTTCCTTTCTCTCTCCCTCCCTCCATTCCTCCTTCCCTACCTGCCCACCTCCCTTCCTTCCTCCCTCCCTTCCTCCCGCCCTCCCTTGCTTCCTCCTTCCCTACCTCCCTTCCTTCCTTCCTCCGTCCTTCATTCCTTCCTTCTTTCCTTCCTCCCTCCCTCCTTCCCTACCTCCCTTCCTTCCTCCTTCCCTACCTCCCTTCCTTCCTTCCATGCTTCCTCCCTCCCTCCCTTCCTCCCTTCCTTCCTTCCTCCCGTCCCTCTTCCCTACCTCCCTTCCTTCCTTTCTCCCTCCCTCCCTCCATTCCGTCCTCTAACCCTACCTTCCTCCCTTCCTTCCTCCCTCCTTCCTCCCTCCCTCCCTCCATTCCTTCCTCCCTCCCTTCATCCCTACCTCCCTTCCTTCCTTTCTCCCTCCCTCCCTCCATTCCGTCCTCCAACCCTACCTTCCTTCCTTCCTACCTTCCTTCCTTCCTACCTTCCTTCCTTCCTCCCCCCTCCCTCCATTCCTTCCTCCCTCCCTTCCTTCCTTCCTCCCTCCCTACCTTCCTTCCTTCCTACCTTCCTCCCTACATCCCTTCCTTCCTTCCTCCCTATCTCCCTCCCTTTCTTCCTCCCTCCCTTCCTTTCTTACTCCCTCCCTTCCTTCCTTCCTTCCTTCCTTCCTTCCTCCCTTCCTCCCTCCCTCCCTACCTTCCTTCCTTTCTTCCTTCCTACCTTCCTCCCTTCCTCAATACAAATTTGCTACTCCTTTAAAAACTACAATGTACACAATCCAGGTAGATACACATGAAGCTTTTTTTCAACACGTGGCACGTCTCAGCCTCTCAGTGTCACTTTTGATCTTGCACATTTCACCGCTCTCACGTGGAACATTATTTCTTCACTGGTTTAATAAACATCGAAATACCCGTACCGACCAGATTATTATAAACAGACACGATCTCAGTCAAATTTGTCAATCCCGCGAGATTTGAACTCATAGGAATTTTCACAGTGTTTGCGTTTTAACCGATGCCAGTGCGTGTGTGTCTGTTCGAATTGCATAGTTCTCTTTTCTTTTAATGGTAAAGCTTAATAACGATTGATACAGTCCTCCCCACCTTTGTCTGAGTTAGAAGGTCCCCCGACTGTGTGACTGTCCTGCGTTCGTTACTGAAGTCACTGCAGAGGCTGTCTGATTTACTCTGTAATTAAGGGTGTGTGTGTGTGTGTGTGTGTGTGTGTGTGTGTGTGTGTGTGTGTAAATGCAATCTCAGGATTCTGCAGTACCCCTTTGATCTATCATTGTTGTAAGAGCACACTCTCTTAACATCTCTGTCTTTCCCTCACTTGCTTTTCTTGATCTCAATCCCTCATGCTAACTATGATACAGTATCTCAGTTGCTGATCTCTTTCTCCATGAAGACTCAATTGTGTGTGTGTCTGTGTGTGTGTGTGTGTGTGTGTGTGTGTGTAAAAGGATACTGCTGCAGTCAGTGTGCACCTTCAAACAGGAACTGTGTGCCATACTGCGTTGTTAGACTGAGTGAGTGCTTACAATGCTTTTGCAAGAAGCACTTTGGTGTGAACGGGAAGAAATGTACCTAAACCTACAAATATATCAGAACCGAAACGGGATTTATAATGTGAGGATTTTGCTTTATTATATTTTGATGAAAGGATTACTGTTGGAAAAATGGCTCGAACAATCAAAAGACATACACTACCGGTCAAAAATTTACACACACTCGTTCTTTATTTATTTATTTTCTCCAGATTTTAGAATAATAATAAAGTCATCAAAACTCTGGAGTAACACGGACGGAACTATGGGAATTATGCTGTGATAAAAAAATCCCAAATAAATCTAAATAATTTAGTATTTTCGCATCTTCGAAGTAGACGCCCTTTTTGCCGAGAATTTCCAGAAATGTATTCTTGGCGTTTTCTCACCCGATTTCTTGAGGAATTTCCCTGAGATGCTTTTTAAACAGTATTAAAGGAGTTCCCACCGACGCTGGACTCTTATCGTCTGCTTTTCAGAATATTTTGCTCCGAGTCGTCCGTTTAAAATAATATTTTTTTGTAAATAAAATGGTAGTTTTCTAATGAAAGAAATGAATACGTTGGCACGATTTTATTTTTATCTACAACACCGATTTCACACGTTTAATCACACACCTTCAGATCAAAAGATTTTTAACATCATGAGAAACATTTCAGTCTCCAAACTGTTGACCGGTTGTGTGTGTGTGTGTGTGTGTGTGTGTGTGGCAGTCACATGTGGACGTTTTCTATTATATATAGTTTGGAAAAGTACAGGCTTTTCCAGAAATGTAAATATATCTCTCTTTTGCGTGTGGAAGTCCACTGGGTGAAGCTTGGACGCTGTTTGCCACCACCAGGATCATTGAAACGGTCATCTGAGGATTTGCTTCAACTGAACAGTCCGCATCAGGTATGAGCGTCACATCCCGAGTAACGGGATTGGTTCAACTTGTCACGCTACTTCCTGTTTCTTCAGGGAACAGGTTATTATGGTTAGTAATGTATAAAACCAGACGTTTATAAGACTGTACTCGGAGCATGTAACTTGCTCACTTTTGTGCATCACTGAGAGCAAATAAATGGGAAATAAATGCACCTTTTGTACAAACCTACATGTCTGAAAATCTTCTACGAGATCAACTCCTGGTTTGCAGTGACGTATGGATCCTGTATATGAACCTGTGATTATGCGCTCCACCCCTTTTCCAAACCCAGGTTCAGTCCTGAGTGCAGACTCAAGAATGTGCTCTGAGAAGGCTCTCAGGTGTGCCACCATTTTGTTCCCCTCTACACCAGATGCTCCTCGACGTGTTGATTTCAGCCAGAGTGAACGTTTTTAATATGACTTTCGAGGACGTAAACTGGCGTTAAAGGGAAAACGTAAGATGGCGTTATAAAGCTGGTATGATAATGGACATCCACGGACACTGCGGGTCAGTTGGTTTTGCTGGAAAAGGGAGAAAGACTGAGAGAAAACATGAGACCCTTGTGAAAACCTGACTGGTATACTGTCTGTCTGTCTGTCTGTCTCTCTCTCTCTCCTCTCATATGTATCATATCATGCGTCATGTGACCAAGAACATTTAACGGCTTCTCCGTGGAGACCTCGTTGAGACTGTGCATTAGGAACCTACTCTCCATGACTCATGCTTTTTGGATTCTTTGTGTGTGTGTGTGTGTGTGTGTGTGCTCTCTCTCTCTCTCTCTCTCTCTCTCTCTCTCTCTCTCTCTCCTTCTCTCTTCACTTTTTCGCTCTCTTTCTTTCTCTTACCCACGCAGCACTGCAGCAGTTCGACCTCCTCTGCAGTGTGAGCAGTCACACAGAGACCACTCCCCTCCTGGCTCTTGTGTGTGTGTGTGTGTGTGTGTGTGAACACATCTATAGCATATTTGAGAGAAAATTCCTCTGTTTATACATTGTATGTGATTGAGATTCGGATCCACCCCACTGTTTTCTCTCAGTCTGTGTGTGTGTGTGTGTGTGTGTGTTCTGGTCATACTATCACCCTCCATCTGTCCATCTGACGTGCTGCCCATGATGAAGTGAAATATTCTGGGTATATATTCTCCCTGCAGGCTGAACAGTCTTTCTCTTGCTCTCTCTCTCTCTCTTTCTCTCCCTCCCTCTCTCTCTCCCTCTCTCTCTCTCTCCCTCTCTCTCTCTCTCACCCCCCCCCACTCTCTCTCTCCCTCTCTCTCTCTCTCCCTCTCTCCCTCTCTCTCTCTCACTCCCCCCCACTCTCTCTCTCTCTCCCTCTCTCGCTC
This sequence comes from Ictalurus punctatus, assembly GCF_001660625.3. Lineage (NCBI taxonomy): Eukaryota > Metazoa > Chordata > Actinopteri > Siluriformes > Ictaluridae > Ictalurus > Ictalurus punctatus. The sequence goes on from NC_030428.2 coordinate 23,719,743, forward strand.
TCTCTCCCTCTCTCTCTCTCTCACTCCCCCCACTCTCTCTCTCTCTCCCTCTCTCTCTCTCTCTCTCCCCATCTCTCTCTGTCCCCCACTCTCTCTCTCCCTCTCTCTCTCTCTCTCTCTCCCTCTCTCGCTCTCTCTCCCTCTCTCTCTCTCTCACTCCCCCCACTCTCTCTCTCTCTCCCTCTCTCTCTCTCTCTCTCTCTCTCTGTCCCCCACTCTCTCTCTCTCCCCCCACTCTCTCTCTCTCTCTCTCTCTCCCCCACTCTCTCTCTCTCCCCCACTCTCTCTCTGTCCCCCACTCTCTCTCTCTTCCCCACTCTCTCTCTCTGTCCCCCACTCTCACTGTCTCTGTCTCCCCACTCTCTCTCTCTCTTCCCCACTCTCTCTCTTGCTCTCTCTCTCTCCCCCATTCGCTTTCTCTCTGTCCCCCACTCTCTCTCTCTCTCTCTCCCCCACACTCTTTCTCTCTCTCTCTCCCTCTCTCTCCCTCGCTCTCCCTCCAATCTAGTCAGTTTGATTTATAATATGATTTAATTCAGTGCACATTTGTCTGTTTTAGAACTTAATGCAGCACAGTGTTATCAAATCATTAAGAAAACAGTTTCAAAATAACAATCCATCCATCCATCTTCTATACCGCTTTATCCTTTTCAGGGTCACGGGGAAACCTGGAGTCTATCCCAGGAAGCATCGGGCACAAGGCAGGGTACACCCTGGACGGGGTGCTAATCCATCGTAGGGCACAATCACATACACACTCACACACCCATTCATACACTACGGACACTTTGGACATGCCAATCAGCCTACCATGCATGTCTTTGGACTGGGGGAGGAAACCAGAGTACCTGGAGGAAACCCCCGCAGCACGGGGAGAACATGCAAACTCCGCACACACAGGGCCACAGGGCCCCCCCGCCCACTCAAAATATCAATCTAAAAAAAAAATAGTATTATTCAAAAATATTAACAAAACAGCTCTGATGTAACTGTATTAATGATAACATTTTAAAAGATCAGCGTCTCTGAGTCTGTCCCGGTAACACTGGGCAAAAGGCGGGAGAATTCACCTCAGGTGGGACGCCAGTCCATCACAGGCAAGGCTCGAAATTGCGACCATTTTGGTTTCATATGCTCCTGAAATTTAATCTGTGCAACCTCAAAATACATTTGGGAGCATTTGTGCGAGAGCAAATAATTGTTGTGGTGCGACCTACTGCTATTTGTTATTTACTACTATGACTACTATTATTACTTACTACTACTATTACTACTACTACTACTATTACTACTACTACTACTACTATTACTACTACCACTACTACTATTACTACTACTACCACTACTACTATTACTATTATTACTACTACTACTACTACTACCACTGCTACTATTACTATTACTACTACTGCTATTACTATTACTACTACTACTATTACTACTGCTACTACTACTAATACTATGGGCAACTGTGGTTCAGGTGGTAGAGCGGGTTGTCCACTAATCGTAGGGCTGGCAGTTCGATTCCCGGCCCGCATGACTCCACATGCCGGATTGTCCTTGGGCAAGACACTGAACCCCAAGTTGCTCCCGATGGCAAGTTAGCGGCTTGTATGGCAGCTCTGCTACCAAGAGTGTGTGAGTGTGTGTGTGTATGGGTGAATGAGACACAGTGTAAAGCACTTTGGATAAAAGCACTATATAAGTGCAGACTATATAGAGTGTATACTAGTACTACTACTTAATACTTTGACTAGTACTTACTACTGCTAATTGTTATTTACTACTATGACTACTAATATTACTTACTACTACTACCACTACTACTATTACTAGTGCTACTACTTCTATGAGTACCACTAAAGTATCGTCAAACTCATTGAACTTTTTTTTGTTTGTTTTGTTTATTTTCCTACTCTTTTACAGACAGTTTGTTAGCTAAATTGCATGATGTACCGTAGAAATGTCCTCAACAGTGGACAGAGGAGGCTGGTCCATAGAGGCAGAGGTGGTTGCTCCTCCTCTATTTTTGAGAGGCAAGAGGGAGTTCAAAATATTTTTTAAAAATAAATAAATAATTGGTTGAAATGAACCACGAATTTCTGATTAAAATGCTTCAACAGCGATTTTGTAGTCACACCCATGCCACAGTTTGGAATACGCAGCAAAGGTAAGGATCAAGACTGCTGGACGACCAGGTCACCAGAAAGATTCAAAGCTGAATCAGTTAAACAATATTAGTTTGCAAAGAAATCTGTGATTTCCAAAATGATTACAGATCATCAAATGTCGACACAATTTTTATATGTCCTAAAATATTGAAAACATTTTAAATGTATTGCTGTAATATATTATAAACAAATATTATTTGTTTGTTTTATTAATATATATAAAATAATTTTTCCATAAAGATGCTTATTTAGTGATGACGTAGGAATAATAAAATAAACACTTCACCAACTACTATGACTACTACTAGTGCTACGACTACTATTTGCTATTTATTGCTATGGCTACTGCTTACTTCTACTTATTATTATTATTATTATTATTACTACTACTACTACTACTACTATTACTACTACTATTAAGGTGGGAGAATTCACCTCAGGTGGGAAGCCAGTACATCCCAAGGCACTATTCACATAAAGTCTATTGAATAGGCATGAGAAAGGGTGTGGCCCTTTCTCATGCGTAGGTGGATGTGTTACAGAAGAAAGAAAGTGTGTCTCCAGCTTGGCCTCCCCCACGTCATGCAGTGAGCACACAGTCTTTACTCTCCGACTAGCCGAGTGTTTCTCTGCCTGCCATTTTCCATGATGAGAGTGTGGGCACTGAGCTTGTGCTCTGAATTTTATAACCTGCATTGTGTTTATAATTAAACCGGGTCAAGCGAATTCATTCGGGTCCAGAGACATCGGCTTTGCGACATTGTTTTAGGAACAGAGGGATATGATCTGAAAGACATGATGGCGTCGTAATATACAATATTCAATCTGCTCTGGTGGAACGTTTCAGGCTGTGCAGATCTGCTTTAAAATGAGGGCCCACACCTATGCTCAGTGGTTAAGACATGGGGCTATTGATTGGAAGGATGTGATTTCAACCCCTAGCACTGCCAAGCCACCGCTGTTGGGCCCTTGAGCAAGGCCCTTAACCCTCAACCACTCAAATGTATGAATGAAATCAAATGTAAATCACTCTGGATAAAGGCGTCTGCCAAATGCCGTAAATGTATGCACTTTTGTGCCATTTCTGTTGTGTAGTGATTAATTTTTTTATTAGGAGGAACCACCAGGCCAAACAATTTATCGTTTATCATATTGCTTACCCCGAAATGGACCACTCACAATCGCCCGATTTAATTAAAAAAAAAAATTTAACTCACAAAAGAACGTATCAGAAAGAGAAACTCTCTCTCTCGCTCTCTCTCTCTCTCTCTCTCTCTCTCTCTCTTTGCGTCTTCATGTTCACAAGCGTTTCAGCTTTTCACTGACAACCTTGAGCTCACACTCGATCCAACACAAAAACTCCTCTCCACAGCACAGGCTAGCTGTAATTACAACACTGTTTACTTATCAGCGTGACACGAGACAGTAGGCCAGTGAAAATCCACAACATTTGTGTTCATTATGGTTCCTCACGTCGGTATAATGAGCTGCACAAACACTTTGATCTACAGCTACAGGCTGCACAAGATGGACGACGAGAACTGCGCAGGAAACGCCTTTGGTTTTAAAGCCGTGCAGTCCAGAATGACCGATGGGGTGGCTGTTGTCACTCGCGCTGCGCCACTCTGATGTTTAATGCTGTAATTTTGTTGTAATGAACTGAACGCACACAGTGTGATTTTGTTAGAGATTATGTAATAAGTGTGATAATCAGTTTTATGGCGGGCTGCTAGATTGAGCAAAGCTGGAGACGATTCCTGGTTCTTGTGTGTGTGTGTGTGTGTGTGTGTGTGTGTGTGTGTGTGTGTGTGGGTGTCTGTGCCAATTAATTTGTCATGCGTTTGGGCTACACAGTGTTTCTGTACCTGCATATTAATGAAGTCCCCACCCCACTTTAAAAAAAAAAAATCAGAGTACTCTGAGTTTGAGTGTGAGTTTTTCATGTAAGTGCAGGTCTTTCAGCCTACATGGTAGGTGTTGGGAGGATTGAGATGATTGACAGTGATATCGGGAATCTCTGAACGTTAAAGTGGACTGTATGAACGCTGAGGCTTTAGACATGTCAGGTGACAAATCTATCTCCACTCCACCTGTCTCCCTCTCCTTTGCGAGTTCCCGTTTAGCACAGCTTTTGATACGGCAGACGAACAATCGCACGGTAACCATAGTAACAGCAAAGCATAGTGCAACATAGTGCATATCCAGTGAGGTTTGTGCTATTGGTTTAAACCTAAGGGCAGCATGCCAAGACTCTAAACTGTTTGAGCTTCCTGGGTGTTGAAATTCTTTACCTCTTGGACGCGACCGTTTTGCTGCCCTTAGTGTTTGGTTGGATGATGTAATCTTTCTCACAGTGTGAAATGAAAATCATTTATTTATTGTGTACTGCTCAAATCAGACAGTTAGCTACTTGGAGGGGGTGGACGTGGACAAAATGTACTAACTGTACTAAAAGTACAACAATAAACATGCAAATATGGACCTTTTATTTTTGGTGAAATAACTTCATTGATACACAATAGAGAGAAAACTCACTTTCAGCGTGCACAATATGTGGACAGATCTATACAGGTGCATCTCGAAAAATTTGAAGATGGTGGAAAATTCATTTTTTTCTGTAATTTAATTCATTCAAAAAGTGGAGCTTTCGTATAATTCTATACTTGCTCGGGGGTTCTTTTGCATCTATTACGGCGTGAATGCGGCGTGGTATGGAGGCAATCAGCCTGTGGCACTGCTGAGGTGTTCTGGAAGCCCAGGTTGCTTTGATAGCAGTCTTCAGCTCGTCTGTATTATTGGGTCTGGTGTCTCTCGTAGATTCTCTATGGGCTTCGGGTCAGGTGGGTTGTCTGGCCAATCAAGCACAGTAATACCACGGTCAGCAAACCAGTTACTTGTAGTTTTGGCACTGTGGACAGGTGCCGAGTCCTGCTGGAAAAGGAAATCAGTATCTCCATAAAGCTCGTCAGCTCTAAAATCTCCTGGTAGACGCTGCATTGACTCTCGACTTGAGAAAACACAGTGGACCGACACCAGCAGATGGCATGGCAACCCAAATCATCACTGACTGTGGAAACTTCACACTGGACTTCAAGCAACTTGGATTCTGTGTCTCTCCACCCTTCCTCCAGACTCTGGGACCTTGATTTCCAAATGAAATGCAACATTTACTTTCATCTTCCCCGTGATTGTGGTTGTGTGTGCTGAACCAGACTGAGAGATTAAAGGCTCACGAAACCTTTGCAGATGTTTTGAGTTAATTAGCTGATTAGAGCTCTTCTCAGGTTGACATTTCTGTATTATAAATTATTTATTCTAAAGTTTTGAGATACTGGATTTTTGATTTCCATGAGCTGTAAACCATAATCATCAAGATTAAAACTAAAAAAAAAAGGCTTGAAATGTTTCACTTTATGTGTAATGAATCTAGAATATATGAAAGTTACACTTTTTGAATTAAATTACAAGAAAAAATGATTTTTTTCACCATATTGAAATATTTTGAGATGCACCTGTATATGTGCGTGTCCATCATGGCAGCCCCCACCCCCAGTCAGCAACAATGTGTTTGATTCTTTGAAGTGCGCTGAGCTTTGAAGCTGACCTTTCAGTGCTGTCTGAAGAGACGTGTCGACTCCAACACACACACGTTGTGAACTGAGCTGACCTTTTCTGAGCAGAAGATGAAGATCAGTGTCAGCCAACGCCCAGTCCAACAGGAAGGTGACCAAACATTATGAGACACTTTTACCATTTCATCATGCGTCAGGTGTCTGAACACTGAATCAGCTCATTTGTTCATTCGTTTTCTTCTTGGTAGCAGGTGGGCGATCACACACTAAGCTGAGCATGGAGCCATTATCATTGCCTGTTTTTAGTGCACTGGAGTAATGAAGAATGCTTTTCGCCACTACCCTCCTGAACGTCTGCCATTTTGATTAGTGGTGCATGCCATGCGTCTTGCGTGCTGTCGTTCTGTTTGGCCGCGAGTCCTGATTGCCCTATCTGTCATCCTCCTGCCTGTCCCAGACATGACAGATTAGCTGACGTGTGACATGTTAGCATTGTTAGTGACCATTCATCTACTGTGCTGTCTGCTTATGGAACAATCTCCGTTCTGAGAGTTTTATGAGGTTCCTCAGCAGCTTTTATGGTGTCTGATATAGACCAATATTTTCCCTTTGGAAATAATATTAAATGGCCTTTATTTTCTGTAAGTATGACACAAATCAAACATAGCAGTTTCACAAATTTTCGATATACATCAATCAGCGATAACATTAAAACCACTGACAGGTGAAATTGAATAACACTGCCTACCAAAAAAAGGAAGGACAACCGGTGAACCAGCGACAGGGTCATGGGTGCACAAGGCTCACTGATGAGGAGCTAAGGCTAGCCCGTCTGGTTAGATCCCACAGAAGAGCTACTGTAACACAAATTGCTAAATAGTTCATGTTGGTTATTATAGGAAGATCTCAGAACACACAGTGCATCGCAGCTTGCAGTCAGAGTGCCCATGTTGACCCCTGTATACGCATGGAGTAATGGAAGGAGATGGCCTAGTTTGATGAGTTACGTTTTCTTGTACATCATGTGGACGGCCGGGTGCGTGTGCTTACCTGTGGCTTAGATGACAACAGGATGTACTATGGGAAGCCAATGGAGGCAGTGTGATACTCTGGGCGATGTTCTGCTGCGAAACCTTGGTTCCTGGCATTCATGTGGATGTTACTCTGACACGTATAACCTACCTAAACACTGCTGTAGACCAAGTACACCCCTTCATGGCAACGCTGTTCACTAATCACAGTGTCCCATTTCAGCAGGATAATGCGCCCTGCCAAACTGCACAAACTGTTCAGGAACGGTTTGAGGATCATGACACACAGTTCAACGTGTTGACTCGACCTCCAAGTCCTCCAGATCTCAATCCGATCAAACATCTGTGGGACGTACTGGACAAACAAGTCCGATCCACGGAGACCCCACCTCGCAACTTGCAAGACTTTAAAGATCTGCTGCTAACGTCTTGGTGCCAGATACCACAGCAGACCTTCAGAGGTCTTGTGGAGTCCATGCCTCGATGGGTCAGAGCTGTTTTGCTGGCCCAAGGAGGATTTACACGATATTAGGCAGGTGGTTTTAACGTTATGGCTGATCTGTGTGTATACACACACAAAACTATGTCATAATTAGTAGCACTTCTACATTTTACTGCATGTGTACTTTGCAACCTATATTTGCAAACATAATGCCACTTTCTTCTCAGAGATTGGAGATTCAGAGATGAGATTGGAAAAAAGCAGAGCAAGGAATCTAAGAGCACTCTTCAATGAAGAGTCCTCCTTCAATAAAGAAGAACTCTTTTCAGCTCACCTCACAGGTTTTCAGTCGGGTTTAGGTCTGTGGAGTGGGACGGCCATGTCAAAAGTTCGAATTTTGCTAAGTAAGTTGATATTTTAGTCTAAAATGTGGTTGTCGGGAGGTTAGGACTTGACTGTAGACAAATCTTTCCACAAGATAATGACCCCTTTTAAAAAAAATATATAAAATAAAAAATCAACACAGAAATGGTGAAGGAACATAAAATCAAGTTTTTGCAAAGACTAGCTTTAACTCTTGGATTTCAGTGTGTATTCTGAATTGAAGAGGGCAGTCCACATGCAGGAACTTAAGGATTTAGGATCTTAAAATGTCCTGCACGGCGGATGGTCCAGGGTCTTCAACATTATTAGACATCACAGGAAGAAGTTTGGTGGTGTTGTTCGTTAGAGGCTTCTCCAAATTTAATGTCGAAGATGCTGATAACGTTTTTTGCGTGAGAAAAAGTATGTTTAAATAAAACTATGCGACATCCCTATATGCTTGAACAGATAGATAGATAGAAAGAAAGAAGGAAGCCTTCATGTCCTGGAGCATGCCAGTGACTCATCTGTTTGGTTCCTGGTTTGTTGATCCACAACGTTTGAAGTATTTGAAGTCCTTAAGGTCAGTGTGTAGCATGAGGGAGGCTAAATCAATAAAACACTGAGTGATTGATTACACCACATGTGGTGGGATGAACACAGACACACACACGCGCACACACACCGTGCAGATCTGTATGGATAAACCACTCTCAGCTTTTCAGTTTTATATTCTCCAAAAACAACTAGGCATGTGAAATCATTGCTGTTTACTACATATCGATGGGTTCCTTTTATTCATGTCTGCTGACCTTTTAGAGCTCCATTTCTGCTCACTGTGTGTGTAACATTACATACTACAGTAGTAATAATACTAATCCAACAACTGGAAAAATTGGCCCAGATCAGTCGTGCTGATCACATTGGATCTGGAGCCTGTCCCGAATGTGAATCCGGAGTGGATCTGGAGCCTATCCCAGGAGCAATGGATGTGAAGCGGGAATATACCCCGGATGAGACGCCAGTCCATGGGGACACACATTTTCCAAAGTCACTGCCTTTTTCTTATTAAACGAATAGCCATGAGGTGGCCCAAATTAGGTTTCTCCAAAAGGACAGCTATATCAGATTTCCTGCTTTTGATAGCAAACAGCATTTAAAAAAAAAATAAAAAATGGTAATGGTACAGGACCTCAAGGTTAGCCTCAAAGACTGACTCAGATGCTGTTATCAAGGGGCATTGGCCTATTGTTCACCCAGTAATCTAACGTATTAACATTGACATTGAATCGTCCTACTATTGATTAAATGTGGGAGAATTTTAAAGGTTGGGCCTTTTAATAGTGAATTAGGTAGAGAATTTGCCTAATATACTTTCATTGTGAAGTAAATAACGACAGAACTGCTATCATTGAGGTTCTCATTAAACAGATTTTGTCTCTCCCCTACAACTCTGCCAGCCGTCTGTTTCATGTACATCATTCACGTTCTCATGTCTCCCTATTCCTACAGCTCCCCTGGGTGATGTTTATCTCACAGCTAGGAGAAAACGTTAGCTATTGTTTTCAATTGAAGACACCCCCCCCCTCCCCCGCCCCTTTTTTTATGCCTTGTCAGTAAAACATAAGGAACTCACAGACCTGTATACTTCTGTACCTTGTCAGTGACTAAAGACAACAGTGACTGGACAAAATATCAGAATATACACCTGATAGACACTACAAATGTGTTTTACATGACTAGGATGTACAGCACTGTATCACTACTACAATGCTGAATGAGTTTATTATACTAGATAATGTCTCAACCAGCTCCCTAGATCAGGAGTCAGAGCACTGATCTGGGAGTCGGCCATTTTAAGCGTTGTCTCAATCAAATAGTTTTAGGTTTTTATTTTTTGGTGACATGTCACCGGAAATTCAGTCCTTCCTTACCAGTGCCCAAACTCGTGTACACGATATACTGATTCACTACCTACTGAACTAAGGAGCTGGTTGAGACATATACTTGGTCGTTTTTCTTGATCATTCTTACATTAATATGACTGCTAGTTAGATTAATGATAGTGGCACTGCAAAGAAGGGTTTTGCATATGGTCAACCCAGTGAACCCTGGATGTGATGTGGCGGCAGTCTGTTGCACAGGTCTACTTAGTTGTTTTTGGGTGGTGAGAGGAAAGCAGAGAACTGAGAGGGAGAACATTGTCCGAAACTCCACACAGACTAACCTATGTGATCTATCCGCGGAACCTGGAACTCTGAGGTGGCAACAAAACCTGTTACACCACCACACCACCCACAGCGAACCCAGATTTTTCCAAATATAAATGTCAATTAATTTTTGGCCCGGAGTCTACATGTCATTTGGGGACGAATTTTGCTTGTGCATTCTAGATACAAAGTGGCGGAAACCCACGAACGCCTCCGTGTTCTTCTTTTGATAGGACAAGCTAGCCAGCTAATTGTGAGGATGTGATGTAATGAGGATGTGATTTTTCTTCTCAGACAGCTATTTGTACAGTCAGTGTTGTGGATTTAACAAGTGACTATGTCAGTATGTTGATTGATCTAAAGCAAATACTCATTTAAAGGAAAGAAGTACCGATTTGCTTACTTTTGATGCTGGGGACAGCCGTGTTGATTTGACATCACTTCCTGGGAACTTGGAGGAAGTATCCGTTGAGAAGACTGCCCCGAGTTCATGAGTCAGGATTTCAAGTTCTATGGCCTTATCCTTGTTGGAGGTCGATAATTACACGTTACAAACTCTAGTGAATGCAGCATTACTATTTTATTTTTTTTACACTTATTTGGCACTATAGACCAATCAAAGGTCTACAGCTCTAAATTATGTCCTTTTGTAGCAACTTTTATCTTTAATAATGAATGTACAAGCTTCCAGACATTTTTTTTCTCTTCACTTTTCTCAGCATGTATAATGACAACTCCTGTATCCCACACTAGCGATTTGAGTAGCCCAGGGTGTGGTGAATCGGCTGTGTCAGAGCAGGGGATTGCAGACTGCAGGCATTCTTGCTGTTGCTTCTTTTCTTCTGTTACTACGAAGCTCTCATCACTGGGCTCAGGTGCTACTGTTGGTGGCCACCTCCTGTTCTGGGACAGCCATGTCACACCTGTTGTTTAATTCCAGTGAGTCATGCAGACCCTGTCCTGCTGTTAGGTATGGCATGAGCCCATCTGCTTTTCCTTCTCTCCCTCTCCTGAAGGAGACTTTTACCCATACGTGCTGTCAGGGTGGTGCGGACAGTCTGTCTCGATCCGTTGTAACTGTTTATGTTTGGGCTTCTTTAAGCTGGCAATGTCCTTCTCTAGTTTCATTTGTTGCTCTGAACTCTCCACTCTGCCTCACTGCAGCCCCTCCTCCTCCCACCCTTTGTGTTCGTCTTCCTCTCTCTGCAGTGTTATGTAATCTGATTGATCTTTGGGGAAAATGCTGGTGTGCTGACAGAAGCAGAGCGGAGATCGGGAGGGTAGCACTCTGCCTCAGAACGCCTCTTTATCTCTAACTTCTTTTTTTCCACATGCTTCATGCCCATGCACAGTCACCTTGTAAAGCATCGTGGAAATGAGGTGTTGTACATGAAGAGTCGATTTGAGATTTGGTTGAATCTTCTCCAGATGATTAGTGAAGCACAAGTTTGAATCTGTTTCAGAAGTACAGTTTATGTTGTATGATTTTGAGATGTTCTTCATGCCAGGTCATACTTTACCCCATTTGGGAAGACTGAGGTTCGGCCATGTTTTGCATCCCTTGTGGATGAAAACAGCTGTTGCACTGACCCAATATATATAGTAGAGTATGCAGTATGCAACCCAGACAACATCTGCAGTTTGTTTAAACATCTGAAAGGTGAACAAACTCTTAACAAAACAAGCCAACTTCTGCAAAGAGCTGAAAATTCTGCAGGTTAGGGAGCTGTGTGGGTGTCTACAGTTATGCACCAAATGTAAGGGATCCCTATGATCATCTGTGGCCAAGGCAAGTCCAAGGCAGCAATCTCCCTCCTCTTCACACCCTGCTGCTGTGCTCTTGTGTTGAGCCAAACACAGATGTCTGTCTTTTCACTATAAAGTAAAACCGGGTTTACACTGTATACAAAATTCTGCTGTCGCAGACACAACTGTACATCAAAAAGCATTATCTTCGGTTGTGTGTCGAGACCGTATAACGAGACACGCTCGCTGGCGGCCGTCACGACAGTGTCAAACGATTTTGCTCAAATCCACCAGTCGGAGGACAGCACAGGATTACACAAAACTCACAGGACAGCTAGAATGTCTACATTGGATTTAAAAGAAGAGCAGTTTGTTGAATTGTACCAGCACCAGCAGACCGCAGGACAAAGAAGGGCCGCGACATGGAAAGAAACAGAGGATGAAATTACAGCTTGCGGGGTTTGTAGCTAGCTAATTAGCACTCACACGCTCTGTTCATAGAGTTTATTTACTGTTATGACAACGTCGAACAATTTTCATGCTTTCCAGGTGAAAAACTACAGACCTGTGCGGCGTCGCTGTGATACAATACGGCAGAACGTAGTTGCTAGTCCGATGGATTCGCACAGTGTAAACCCGACTTAAGGAGGTTAGAGCCGTCATCGAAATGTGTTCAGTTGTCCCATGATACCGCATGAGTTACATTTTGAAAAGATGCAATGGCGTGCCAAAGTAGAGACACACACCTTCTTCCTTCCAAGTTGGTACATCCTGCAGGACTTTCAGACCTAAATAAAAAGGGCAGAAAATGAATTTGGGAGAAAATGGGGTCACAGACAGGTTAGTTAAAAAAATTATACGGGTAGACTGGAGAGTTTTCCTCATAGCGATGACAGTGGGGTTTTTTTTTGTTTGTTTGTTTTTTTTGTTTTAAATGCCAGATATTACTTCTGTCATATTCAATTCAATTCAATTTTAGTTGTATAGCGCTTTTAACAATGGACATTGTCTCAAAGCAGCTTTACGGAAACATATAAACACAGGATACAGATTTTTAAGGGTGTGAATCTATCTCTATTGAGCAAGCCAGTGACGACGTTTGTCATATGTGTTAGCCTAATAGATTTTCATGTGTAGCGACTTGAATCTTTCAATACACTGCTTTCACTAGTTTGCGATTTACTGTGATTATCGGTGCTATGAGGCGTTTTCTTTAATGCTAGGATCCTCTTCCTGTTTCTTTGTCTCTCCCTCACCTCTTCGGAATGATTTTATTACATACAGCCAGGACTTCTATTTTGTCAGGGGTTTGTGTCACGTCTAAAGCATGGTTCAAGCCTTTCTTATGTCCATGTTTTGGTCTGCGATGCCGCAGGAGCTGATCACAAAACGGACTCCTGAACACGCAAGGGATTAGACCATGTTGCAGCAGCATACTTCACAAATTGCGCTCGTACCCTTTAGAGCAATTTTTTTTTTTTTTCCGGTGCAAAATAGTCCTGGCCTGGTTTTCTTCGTACTGTAAAGTTTTCTCTACAAATCAAGGACAGTAGGAAGAACTTTGTGCTAACTCGTAACGTCTCGACCCGCAAATGTCAAGTCAGCCTACATTCGGCATGAGTAATAGGAACCCTATTTATAATGGCCCTACAACCGATCTGAGCTTTCCATCGGCCTTCAGACAATCTCCTGAGACACACGCACATGCACATTTACGCACAATGCTATACACCTGTCCTTTGATTTAGGTTGCCCTCGATTCAGTGTAGCCCATTTAACAGTTAAAGATCACTGACAGAGTGAAAACCAGAGCAGCGTTTTCTCTGACTTTTATCTGAAAATTGCCAGTGGCTTTTTAAAAAAAAAATGTATTTCTTTTTTCGATAACCTTTCCAGTGCATCTCCTGTCCTGTCCTATATACTGCATATTAAATTCAGTTTATTTCTAATTCTTTATCTTTCTGTGCAAAGGGAATGAGTGTAGTTGCCCTACACCCACACACCCACATTATCCTTCCATCTAAGGACTTGTACAGTGCGTCAGCTACAGTAAGCTCAGTTGGTCTTGGCCAAAAGCCTCGTGCTCAGCTGAGTGGGTTTAACTCGCGTTTCATTCCTCAGGAAATCACCACCACCGCCGCCACCATGTGGTATCAGTTCTTTACATATTCTGTCAATGTGACCCAATATGGATTTGCAATTTCAACAGACCTGTGCGAAAACAATATAGGATAGAGAAAGGATGAATTAATTTTGATGAGTTCATTTTTCAGGCTCTCTCAGAGAGTTGTACTGAAACATGAGCTTTGTACACTGACGAAGGCTTAAACCAACACAGCATGTGCTTCTATTGACAAATGCCCATGTGTATGAAAGGGCAAACATAGATATTTTACTGGATTGGTGTGAGAAGCAATGAGAGAAAGAGAAAGGTGTGTGTGTGTGTGTTGGCAGTGTGTTATGATCATCACTGGAGCTGATGAGAGATTTATGCATAGCCTAGAGCTCTATCACTGTTATGCAAGAGCAGGGAGATAGAGAAAGAGAATACTGTGTGTCAGTGAGGAGAAGCATTAGAGTGTGTGGGATGAAGGATTGCCAGTTGTACAGTTCGGAGGTTTGGCGTTTTGAGTGGTAAAATGTGCTCGCTAAAGCTTATCGAGACCTTCTGCCTCTGTCAAATCTCAAATAAATGGTAAATATTTTACTCTCAATTTAGTCTTGTCTTCGCATTTATGATCAAATTGTACGTTAATAGGCTACGCCTTGACAAACATGCGCCGCAAGTGAACCGCGGGAGGGAAAAAGTGCAAAAGAAAATCTGACCGGGCGATTTTGATCGGATTCAGACCCAACCTTCAGATCCAAACGGAGTGACATGCAAAATCTGTAACAGAAAAGTCCTCACAAAATAGAGTAACACTACAAAACACCTAAAAACCCACAGTCATTTTTCACCATTGCCACTGCCTGCAAGGGATCCTACAGTGTTACTATGAATGCAAACTTTAATACGCTGAAAAAGACACTACACTAAAAGTGACTACGTTTACATGGAGAGCAGTAATCTAATTACTGACCTTATTCTGAATAAGACAATATCGCGATTAAGGTGTTTGCATGAGCCGCTTTTAGAATACTTCTTTCATGTTCCCGTTTTACATGTTATGGAACATAGAGCGATTAACGTCACAAGTCATTACGTCCCCACGACACGCCGTCCGACGTTCCCTCCAGAATTTCACGTATCGACATACAGTTGGTCTTCGTTATGGGACCGTATACAGTTTTGGGTGTTTCATTTTTAATTTCACGAAAGCTTCAAGTGCGGTTAATTATTTGTCGTGCTATACGTGCAAATAGACGACTGCTTGAAACCGTGGGCTGCGTCCCAAACCGCGTACTTAGCTACTATATAGTAGCTGAGATACATCTATTGCACCTTCTATATACTGTAGCAGGTAAGTACGCGGTTTGGGACGCAGCCGTGCTCTCTTGTTTGCCGTAAAAAGGTCGAGCGCTGCCGTGTGTGTACGTGTCCTGTTGCAAAATGCGGTGAAAGACGACGTTAATAGTGTGGTTAAGGTGTGTACATGTCTGTAACGCACGTCGATAACGTGACTAAAACAGGAATACTCCACACGTCTTAATTCCATTTGTGTTTACTTCGAGTATGACTTTAATCGGATTAAGGTCATCAGTAGTTGCTGTTTACATGCTAGTTTCTTAGTCGGGTTAATATCGGATTATTGTTGTCCATGTAAACGTACTGATTGTTAACATCATATATGTATATATATATATATAATATGTAAAATTGGTTTCACTCCGCCCACATTTGACATTTTATACTTTATTCTTTTGAATGTTTTTGTAATAAAATTAAATATTAGATGTCATGAGTGTACCTTCTGCCATCATTTACACATTTGAATGTCCATGTAATAGGAAGCAGTGTGATAACATGAAATTTAAAATGACCTTATATGGCCATGGGCATTGTTACAACTCAGGACAGCTGGTATTTGCTGCTCTTGTCAAGCAACTATCTGACACCGTACAGAACATCCTTCGTGTTTGCTGAGAGTAGGCTAATGGTTGAGAGGCAGAAATAGTTGCTGCAAGCCTTTTAGAATCGACCAATTGGTGTGTGAGAAGGCAGGAATTACAGAGAGGGGTTAAAGCAATGCAGATATGCACACTTGAGGCAGTATTAGAGCATAAGCACGTCATAACAAAACTAAAACTGAATTCCGAACATTTTCTCAAATTTAGAAATCCCGTCCAGACGCATTTTGAAGGTCTGAAAAAGAGGACATGTCCGGGGAAAAGAGGACGTATTGTCACCCTACATAAACTTACTTCTGTGGTGATGTCTGAGTCACTTACACGTAAACTGAAAGACACTCAACAGCATCTTTTAAATGGATCCCCTTTGCGTTTGCATTTCCGATGCCTTGCACGGTAACCTGTCAGGTAGGTTATTCTTTTTGTTGCTTCACCATCGGGCCCGTCAGTGGCAGCTTGGTAGTGCTGGTGCTTGAACCCAGAGCCTTTAATCATAATCAGCCACCAAAGCATGAAATTATAAAATGGGGTGGGGGTATGTAATTAATACATTATCATATCAGGTGTGGTTAGTCATTCTGCTCTTACATCCAATCAGATCATCTCCTCTATGCCTGTACAGGACAAGCACCTCAACAAGGTATGATTAAGGCTGAAATTTAAAAAACCTGCACATTTCTGTCCTACAGATTAATACTGCATGGTCAGGAGAGATCTAACCCTGAATTAACATTCCTATGCTTTACATCATTACCAGAGTCTTAATCATCGATGTGTAAATTAGATGTGGCCAGTCGCTCTTGCTGTCCTACAGGAAGCCAATCAACGCTTCTTAACAGTCTGACGCTGTGACATTGAACTGTGTCTAGTCAGGGGCACTGTCTAGTCGACATGCACTCGTGACTAATCACTTCAGCGGTTCTCCGAGCCATGACTGTCGTCTAGTTCAGATTGCACCATCAATTAGCATCAGTTCTCTGGGTCTCACTAGGCTGACTCAGGAATTTTATCGCCAACATACCTTGAGAACGCTCAAGCGGACTCCTGGTAGAGACGCCGTGTCTCTCGTTCTCTTTTAGTCCCATCTCCTCTCTGGCTTTTATCTTGTTTTCTTGCTCTGTCTCGCAGGGTGAGGTTTTTTTTTTTTTTTCACTTTATTCACATTTATCTTTTTCTCTGCCATGCTTCTCTTGTCTGCCTCTCTGTAATATATTTCTCTCTACTCCCATAAATTTCCTCTAACATGATGACAGTGCACGTTTAGCTAAGACCTCTGCTTTATGTTTTTTTTTTAAAAAAAACAACAACTTTTTATTGTATCTATCAAGACTAACTGTTTTTTTTTTTGTTGTTGTTTTTTTTTAAACATTCTGCCATTCTTTGAAACTAAAAATTAGGGCAGAGCTTGTTTCTTAAAGGGCCAGTGATTTAAAAATGGCTTGTAAGTATGGATTCTCCCGTTTGCACTCGATCCCGAGACGCTTTGGGGATTACGGATGCAGATTGTTAGCATGGTTGTTGGGCAACTCTAAACTTAAAAGAAGAATTCCCTCAATTTTTAAAAGCATTTAGACGGTATTACTTCATTTGATCAAATATCTACTTCTGAACATTCAATGTTGTTGATGGCTTGTAGCAGTCGTACGGATGTCGGGGGGATCTTCATGTCTCCAAAGTGTGCTCAGAAGGCCGCATTTTCCGTCCTCCTGTATGTATTGTATTATATTTCGACTCCATTGAAAATAAGCATTCTGTAAATGAATCGCAATAGGAGCTGGGAGCTGAGGAAACGAGAGGATCTGAGTTTGATTTGTCTGTCACTGGCATGAGGAAATGAATCAGTGGTGCAAGTGAATATATCAGTTTCCATCCCGAGTAGTGATGAGCTCCTGATACAGCAGTGTGTCGTGATCAGCAGGCTCGCGTTTCCTTCTGATACGCTACTGTATGAAGAGCTGAAGGAAGTGTCGCTGCTGCCGATTTAAAGGAAAAGCCGAGACGGTGTTACGAGCTAGCTTCGCTCAATTTGTTTGCTTTAGGGGACAGGAAAGGTTTTGGTTCAGCAACCATTATACTCTCTCTCTCTTTCTCTCTCTCTCTCTCTCACACACACACACACGTGCGCGTTCAGTCGGTCAATAAATAAATTTGCCCTGGCGGTTCTCAGCTGGTTAGCGAGTCTGTGTAAGCAGTCATGACTCACAAGCCCCTGACACCTTGCCTTTGTCCAGCACCTTTAGCCTTTCTGCAATTCCTCCTTGCATTCCTTCTCTTTTATTTTTCCTTATTCACTATTGCCTTCACTTTTTCCCTTCACATTTCTACCTGAATCTAAATGCATACTGTGGGGATATATATAGTATTTATATTTATGAACATTTATGAACTCTCTCTCTCTCTCTCTGTCTCTCTCTCTCTCTTACATATACTTCTTGAAGTCATCACAACTTTTTTTAATTAATTTATTGTTGTATTGATTTTTCATGTGTAAAATCCAATATAATTAATAATGCGGGAAAAAAAACAAAACAGGACCTTCCTTCAAGCTGAAGTGAAGATATCGACTGTGACCGATGAAAGCCCTGAGTTCAGTCCAGGAGAGACTTTCTCACACATTTTGTGTAGATGACATGTATAGTCATCACATTCAGAAACGTCCAAGCCTCAGGCATTGTCCTTTATATGTCAAAATCTTGTGCATATTAGGGATGTGCGTGGAAGTATTCGAAATCGACAGTATTGGAAGAATGAAACTCGGGTAATCATTAAGTCCTGCATCCACAGGTCAGGGAAAACTACGTAAAGAAAAACCACGCTTAGGAATAAACTGTCAGGGTGTGCAATTTGGAGATAAAACATTTCCAATAAGGGCCAGTACAATAGACCAGGCACTGCTCTCATGCTGAGTGTTTTCATTTGCTGGTTCAGCAAAATATAATCTGCAGATGCGACTATATCACTATAAGCATGCACTGCCGGTGTCAAACTCTGGAGCTGAAAAGATAAATGTTGAAAAACTAGCTTTGTTGTGAGGACAAGCACTTTAGGTGTGTTCATGTCATTTTGGACCGGACCACTGTTTAAAAAAAAGTGTATTTTCAACGCAGACCACCCATTTTCAGCTGTTTGGTATGCGTCAGGTTCATGCCAAATGTTTGTGGACACCTGACCTTCACTTGGGTACACTTTGAAATGTTGTCACGTGAAGGAGAAAATACAACATTCAGTACGTTTACATGGACAACAATATTCCGATATTAGTCGGATTAAGGTCATCAATAATCGCTGTTTATATGATAGTTTCTTAATCAGAATACTGTCTTAATCGGGTGTAATATCGGATTATTGTTGTCCATGTAAACGTACTGAATGTAACAGAATCCCTGTTTAGGAACAAAGCACGGGTCTGCAGGTCTGAAAACACCCTAAACGCAAGCTCACACTTACAGTCTTGGTAGCTACACTGTGATTTCACATCACTAAATCACAGCCCTGCTGATATAGTCACCCCTTTACTGTTATAATAACCTCCACTTATGATAAAAGGTTCAGCTGTTCCCTGAATCTGCACCAGTCATGGATGTTAATAATTAGGATGTAATGAATATGGTGGTTAATACCATGTAGTTGTGGTCGAATGTTGTTCAGTATTTAGAGGCCAGGCTGTAATACGCTAGAGTTTTTTTTTTTTTTTTTTTGCACGTGTGCCTTTGTGCATGTAATCCAGCACTGTTTTCATGTGATCACTTGCTGAAGGGGGATACTAGATTCGTAAACATGAAAGAAACAGTTTGATGATTATGATCCATTCCAAAAGGTTTATTTGTGGACATCACCTATATGCTGAGATCCAGAGCCATTTGGACAGGAACACACTTCTGTTTTGACTCTGGACTGGTTTTCTGCTGCTGTTTTGACTCTGGACTGGTTTTCTGCTTCTGTTTTGACTCTGGACTGGTTTTCTGCTGCTGTTTTGACTCTGGACTGGTTTTCTGCTGCTGTTTTGACTCTGGACTGGTTTTCTGCTGCTGTTTTGACTCTGGACTGGTTTTCTGCTTCTGTTTTGACTCTGGACTGGTTTTCTGCTGCTGTTTTGACTCTGGACTGGTTTTCTGCTGCTGTTTTGACTCTGGACTGGTTTTCTGCTGCTGTTTTGACTCTGGACTGGTTTTCTGCTTCTGTTTTGACTCTGGACTGGTTTTCTGCTGCTGTTTTGACTCTGGACTGGTTTTCTGCTGCTGTTTTGACTCTGGACTGGTTTTCTGCTGCTGTTTTGACTCTGGACTGGTTTTCTGTTACTGTTTTGACTCTGGACTGGTTTTCTGCTGCTGTTTTGACTCTGGACTGGTTTTCTGCTGCTGTTTTGACTCTGGACTGGTTTTCTGCTGCTGTTTTGACTCTGGACTGGTTTTCTACTACTGTTTTGACTCTGGACTGTTTTTTCCGTTACTGTTTTGACTCTGGACTGGTTTTCTGTTACTGTTTTGACTCTGGACTGGTTTTCTGTTACTGTTTTGACTCTGGACTGGTTTTCTGCTGCTGTTTTGACTCTGGACTGGTTTTCTGCTGCTGTTTTGACTCTGGACTGGTTTTCTGCTGCTGTTTTGACTCGGGACTGGTTTTCTGTTACTGTTTTGACTCCGGACTGGTTTTCTGTTACTGTTTTGACTCCGGACTGGTTTTCTGTTACTGTTTTGACTCCGGACTGGTTTTCTGCTGCTGTTTTGACTCTGGACTGGTTTTCTGCTTCTGTTTTGACTCTAGACTGTTTTTTCCGTTACTGTTTTGACTCCGGACTGGTTTTCTACTTCTGTTTTGACTTCGAACTGGTTTTCTGCTTCTGTTTTTTTTTCTGCTCCTGACACATCCTTCACAGAGAGGACGATCCCATAATTCTGTTCACCATGAACACACCGAACTGACCGAGGAATTGATTCATGAGAATATTTTAATTGATGTTAGAAGGTTATTTAAGGCCAGAGCCTGTAGACTCTCTTACTGTCTCAGTGGTTATCAATCTATTTCTCGCCATCTTCACATCTTGTTCTGTTTGCATCAGCTTCACATAGAGGTGCTGGCAGATCAGTTCCTACTCGTGTCATCTGTTCATTGGAAAGGTTTAGTAATTACTGAGACTGTCAGGGGAAAAAATCTACCAACGTCCCATTTTCACAAGGGACGACATTAAATGTCATTTAACACTGCGGTAGAAATACCCGGGTTACATGATTGCGTTTGGAGAACTGATTGATTATTTTTTTAAGCGATTCTGAAAGCTGTAATGTTATTGCCGTCTTGGGGACGCAACAATATTTTTGTTATGTTAATAAACCAATTAATGGAGTTAATGGAGCTGAACAATTTGAACGAAGTGTCAAGATTCGTGCATGGATTTATGAAAACGATTCTGGCGAGATAGGCGTCTAAATAAGTTGACTTAAATCTAAAGAAGTAAACTTCAGGAGCTTCAACACTGATCAAGTACATTAGTGTACAGAGAGTGTTTGCTTTTTTTTTTTTTTTTTGCCAAACTATTCTTTCTAAAGGATCCTTCTTGAGCTTTAACAGTTCAAAAGCAAATCGAAACAATGTACAAACGGATTTAGAAAAGGAAAAAAAAATTATATTGGAACACTGACAAATTGCCATATATTTAGTTGTCAAAATACTACAGTACCTCTCCACATTTGCCTCGCACCCCCAGGGTTAGGGGTTTACGCCCTCTATCTGTGGCGTTTGCATCTTCTCCTGTTCACCCGGTTTCCTCCAGGTACTCGGTTGACTCCCCCTGTCCAAAGACATGCGCTGTAGGCTGATTTGGCATCTCCAAATTGTCCGTAGTGTATGAATGTGTGTGGTATTGTGCCCTGCAATGGGTTGGCACCCCATCCAGAGTGTTCCCCACCTTATGCCCCAAGTTCCCTGGGATACGCTCCAGGCTCCTCCGCGACCCTGTGTAGGATAAGTGGTATGGAAAATGGATGGCTGGATAGATGGATCTCATGTGTAAAAGGCATATTTAACAGTGATATCTACAATATTATTGCTATATCTGTGGTATAATTGGAGTATTTTGATGCAAACGTCACCCTGTTAGCAGTACCTGGATTTAACCACCATAATTTCAGATTTTTCCAAAAGCTTAAAATGTCTCAGTCCACTACCAAGAACTGGTTTTACTGTATTTCATCGTACATTCAAAACAATGGAACTAGTGGATTATGCACTGTTCAAGATTACGTTAACACGAGGCAGATCATTTGAGGCTGTTGGTGGAATCCTCATGAACTTGAACACCGTATTACACACTGTTAGTGTAGTTTGCAATTGTTCTGACATCATTTATTTCATTCAAACGGTCTGGAATATTTTAAATATCGTAACCTGACGAGCTAGCGGTGAGCATAGCACTTCCTCTTTCCTTTCCGCTCGGGCTCAGGGTGGGATGTGTAACTGAATTAGCAGTGTAGTGGGATTAGAGCAGGTGTGTCAAACTCAATCAACACAGGGGAACATGGGGGCCATAAAAAAAATAAAATAAATAATAATAGACCAATACGCAGGCCAGATATGACTTATATTTATTTTTTGTTGGAAAAAAAAAAGAAGTGATGCTGCTGTGACTCAACTTAATCATCGCTTCATATAAATATGAACTTCATATAATGGGTAATACGACATTAAGCATGAAATAACTAAAAGCAATCACATGAATAACACTTCAATAAACTGCCCAAACTATTTAAGAGTTTATCAGGTTTTCAGGCTTATTTTGTTATCTGTTCTTCTACGACTTGGAAACTAGCTTGTATTCTTTGATGCAAGTTTATTAATATTTGGGGTCAACTCTTGAGCTGCTGCAACTCTGAGAATTGAATGAAGGTGCTTGTGAATAAGTCGTGATCTGTGAGATGTTTATCTTCATAACGGAGAGCAGCTTTTCATACAGGTATGTGCTACCAAGCGCACAGCATACGGGCGAACTGTAGGCGGAGCAGCGGCGTAGTTTCTGCGATGAAAGCGTAAAACTGTCCAGTTCTGACTGAATCGTAGTTCGCCTTCACAGCAAGTGAGAAAGCTACAAAGGATTTTCTTTTTTCAGTGAGCTACTCTTGTAGATCTATGGCTAGCTCATCCACACGATCTGCCATTGTATTTCTGCTAAGAATGACTGCTAGGGCGGCTGTGGGTCAGGTGGTAGAGCGGGTTGTCCACTAATCGTAGGGGTGGAGGTTCGATTCCCGGCCCATGTGACTCCACATGCCGAAGTGTCCTTGGGGAAGACACTGAACCCCAAGTTGCTCCCGATGGCAGGTTAGTGCCTTGCATGGCAGCTCTGCTACCACTGGTGTGTGTGTGTGTGTGTATGGGTGAATGAGACACAGTGTAAAGCACTTTGGATAAAAGCACTATGTAAGTGCAGACCATTTAAGGCAAATGATTGTCTTTTATCAGGGCACAGCACATCGCTAACTTTAAGCACGCACTTCTTCAGAAAATCAGCCTCGGTGTTTGGTCGGCCTGATTTAGCTATTTCTTCAGTCACTGTCAAACTGGTTTTTACAGCTTTTGCTTTAGAAAACATTGTTTGCTGGTCTACTAGGTATTTCTTTAACCTATTTTGTTGCCTCTGCTTTAGTCTATCCAAGTCCCCACATCTGTCACGGTGTTTTGTCTCATAATGACGTCTTATGGTATTCGTTACGGACAGAGTCTCCTGGTAAACGAGACAGACAGGTTTTTCTTTATGGTTGACGAATAAGTATTCCACCTGTCATGGAATGCCTTACCTTCACGCTCAACTTTCCTTCTGGCCGACTGACTGCTAGCTAGCTACAGTAATACTGTACTTTTTTGATAACAGGGAACAATGCTGCTGTTAAAACCATTACTAATTTTGACATCCAGACAGTGCGCTGGATCAACCGTCGTGTGTGTGGGTGAGAGGAGGAGGGGTGGCGGTAACCTGATGTTTAGCGTGCAGCACGTCGGCAAAGTTTGCTGGGACTTGTAGTTCAGTGCGGCGCAGGCGGTATGGAAGCGGGCCAAGATCAATTTAAAACTCACATCAATGCGTGGGCTAGTTAGAAAAGTGCAGCCGACCTGGTTTGGCCCGCGGGCCTTGTGTTTGATATATGTGGATTAGAGAGCGTTAAAATCTTCATACAATGAAAGTGGTGTAATCTACACACTGTATTACAGGGATTACAACAGGACTTTTAAGCTTTTTGTTAATCGAGAGAAATCTGAGGTCCCTACTTTGCAGCTTTGTGTTACTGGTCCTATGTGTTCTCCAGAAAATGTAGCCATAAAACCTGCTGGATTTTCAGTATGTGGAAGCTGGGTGGAGGTTTTGAATGAAAATTCCAAACCCATGGGAAAAGACAGATTTATATATATATGAAAGATCAGCTAATCACGATCAAGCCCTGCTGGGTTTCTAAGAAACATGTTTCATTTCTTCTACTCCTGCGTGCTACGCATGCCCTAGCGTCAGGACATTGAGTTCAAATCCATTCATTGCTGGGAGCTGAGGAAAAGACTGAGGCTGTGCCAAAATAGCGAAAAATGGGGGGAAATGAAAACAAAAAGAAGAAAATGTTTCATCTCCTAATGGGAATTGGCCCGAGTGATTTTAAGAAGTCCTGTCAGAATATAATGGTTGTATTCTTCCTAAAATTGATATACTTTCAAATATTTCTTTTAATATTCTCGTCAGAATTTACTGGTTGCAGTACGATTCAGTTCCAGGATATTTCAATAATTGAAATGTTGTTCCTCGATTAATCCTCGGCCAGTTCTTTTTATTCAACCTAGATTTAGATATAGATGTAGATCTACATCCAGGGTTCAGTAAAGCTGCTTTTTAAGTCTGATGTTATACAATTAAAATTGATTTTAAATGAAGCATGAATACCTTTGTTGAATAGTTCTCTGCAGGCTGATGTGCAGGATCATGGCAGATGCAAACATAAAAAAAAATGTATATAAGACTTCCATTGAATCATCATTAAATCACAACCTCTTACCAGAAATTCACCATCGATGAGCACCAAACTCCCGTCGGACCTCAGAACCCCATTAGTAAATCATTAGACATATCTAGAATCCGTTACAGGTCACCTGTTAAGAGATTAAGACCCATCCCTTGTGATATCAAACCCCAGTAACAACCATGGACATGTAGGTACCCTGGTGGTTCATGTAAATGACACTGTCTACATGTTTATCTAGTTTACAGTGGTCCCAAAAGAGTATTTGGACACTTAAGCCACGTTACAAAACCAAGTGACATTTATTTATTTTTAAAAAAAAAGATACCACAAGCTCACTTTTTTTTTTTTTAAGCAAAACAAAAAAATACAGTACTGGACATAATTAGACAAAAAAGTATTTGGACATTCAATAGTGGCTTCATTAAAGGTCACAATTACAGTGTTTTAGTATTTAGCTTGCGATCCTACTTGACAACATCTTAGTATGAAATCGACCAGTTTCTCTAACAGTCCTTGTGGTGAAAGTTTCAACCAATAAAACGTTCAGTTTGTCCACATTACAATGTTGACAGCCTGCATTTTTTCTTCTCTGTTGCATCCCATAAACGCTCGAAAGGATTTAGATCAGGGCTCGGGGAAGTATTCTTTCAAAAGGCTGCTGGTCTGCTTTGGATCATTATCCTGCTGAAAAACCCACCGATGTCGCTTGAATATTCTCTTCGCCGATTCTCCATGTTTGCATGCAAAATACTTCCGTACACTTCATGATGCCGTGAATGAACACAAGCTCACCGACACCACTGTAGGAAAAACAGCCCCAGCCACCTCTGTGCTTTATAGGACCCTTGGTTCAGTCAGATTGGAAATTCTTCTCCTGGCTTTCTCTACACGGACACTCTACCATCTGATCCGTCCAAGTTCAATTTGGATTCAAAGACAGGTCTACAGAAGTTGAACGATGTATTTCTTTCAAATAAATAAATACCACATGCTTTGACATGTTGTTTTATAGTGGAGTGAAGTTAGTAAATGTCCAGGTGTGGGTTAAGTGTCCAAATACCTTTGGTTCCTCTGTAGATACTGTAGTACGTCCCGTTCTACGTATTCTTCTAAATGTGCGTGTCGCAGTGGTGCAGCCCGTAGTGTTCCCGCTTCACAGCTCAGGGGTGCCTGATTCGATCAGTTTACTGGTTTTGCAGAGTTTCTGTGCGTGTTCTCTCCGTGTGGGTTTCAGCTGGGTTCTCGGGTTTACTCCAACACCCCCAATACCATGGCAGTAGGTGAATTCGCTAAGATAAATTGCCCCGAAGTCTGAATGTGTGTGTTGACTGTACCCTGCAATGGACAGGCGTCCCATCTAGGGATGGGCGATATCTTATCGTTTGCGATATACCGGTAGAAATATAATAATAATAATAATAATAATAATATCGCTTCCTGCGATAATAACGATAAATATCGTGATATAGTTTTCAGTCCATATCGCCCATCCCTAGTCCCATCCAGGGTGCATTCCTGTCAGTGGTCCTGGGACAGACGCCGGATTCACCTTGACCCTGACCAGGAAAAAAACAGTGACTGAAAGTGACTGAGAATATTTCATGTAACATATTTGAGTACATATGTGTATTTTTTTGTCATTATACTCTACATGCTTATTACCACAATAATAATTGTGGCATTCATTTGGCAGATTTTTTTTTGTACTAACAGAAACACAATGCAGATCACATTCAAAGAAGTTTACATTTACGTTTAAGACATTTGACTGATGCCCTTATCCAAGACTTTTTATCAATAAAAACCTCCTGGTTCACTAGGCCACGGATTACGAATACCATCAGTCTAAAAACTCTGTTCTGAGGTAATAGAGTAAGAAAAACACACAGACAACACAATTTAAGTACTTCAGGAAGCGGTAGGTCTTTAGATGTTGTTTGACGAACTTTATTCCACCAACTAAGTCCCAGAACATAGATGGCTCTAACCGAGTCCTGCATTCCTCGACAATAGCAATAGGCTTGAGTCTGGCTCTTAAGCTGCTAGCATGCTTAGCAGACGTTGATGTTAATAAATTAAACATACTCTGACAGAACTGGCTTTTGGCTTTTCAGATCATCTGACTTAAACCTTGAACCACACACGAATTACATGTCCATGTAGATGACACATGGAACATTGATTTCTGTGCTTTCTTTGAACTGGATTAGTAATATAACATACACGAGTCTATGCTGAACATCAGATCATTATGAACACAGTAGGCGTTTACATTAAGTTTGTTAATCCAGAGAGATTTCCACTCCAATGATTAGTAGTACCTTCACAGGTGAGAATTCCTGCTGCTACAGTACGACTGGCTGAAATATAGCAATGTACTGTTTAGATTATTGGCGTACGCTGCACTATAGCATAAATATCGTGTTTTATAGCGCACTTTATACAGTGTTCCTAGTTAGAAATCATGAGTGTGATGACATAACTTATATAAACTGATATACTATAGCTTGAATGATCCTTATTGACTGTAGTATTATTATTTATTTATTTTTTATTACTGTCTCTGTTGCGAATCTTGTAAAATTCCCATCCTTCCGATACATATTGCTGGATAATTATATTCTTTTGGACCCTCAGGCATGGATGTATCCATATTTTCTAACGTATGTCTGGAGAGGTTGTTGATTAGCTGATACCTTATGACTAGAAATTGTGTCCCATTAAATCGCAGTGATGTAAGGCTGAAACTGAGTAGGTCATTTGAGGCCGTGAGTCCCGCTTGCCTCAATAAAAGCAGTAGGCTTGAGTCTGGCTCTTGCGCTGCTAGCATGATTAGCACTTGTTGTTGTGTGGCCACGATGTGATTAGTGCATCATTCACAGTGAACATTATATGATTTTTTTTGGGGGGGGTGGAACACCTCATTATCCATGATAGATAGTTCAATTTGCAGTGCTCTGTCTAATAGCATGTGTATGGACGCTTCAGGGAGAGAAAATCAACACCGCAGTAAGCCTGTTTGATAAGAGTTGTCCATTAGACCTGCTCTAAATTTGGGGCTCACTTAACCACCTATATTTAAGCCACCAATGAGCCGTGCAAGAGAGGTCTGATAAATGTGCTGTCGCCTGTGCCGTTTAGAAAAAAAAACACTATATCACTATACTTCTTACAAATATGGAATTATTGATTGTCATGGCCAGTAATTGTGGATCAGATGATTTCTTGTGGCGTACCATCTGTGTGTCAGGGCCTGTCCCAAGTGATGCGCTTGCAGTCTGCGTTTGTGCGTTCGGAATCTGTGAGACTGTGGGGGTGTCCCAGTTTTTATTTTAGGCTTTTATACTAGGCACCCTTCTCATGCCCGTTATAAACAAAGCCTGAATTGAAGATGACTCAGCAGCAGTCATTGATCCAAAACTTATTTTCATTATTTTTAGTTTTTATCGATGGGTCTGGAGTAGAGCGCACGGTGGTTTAGTAGTTAGCACGTTCGCCTCACACAGCCAGGGTTGAGGGTTCGATTACCACCGCTGCTCTGTGTGTACGGAGTTTGCATGTTCTCCCAGTGCTGCGGGGGTTTCTCCGGGTACTCCGGTTTCCTCCCCAGTCCAGAGACATGCATGGTAGGCTGATTGGCATGTGCAAAGTGTCCGTAGTGTATGAATGGGGTGTGTTTGATTGTGCCCTGTGATGGATTGGCACCCTGTCCAGGGTGTACCCCGTCTTGTGCCCGATGCGCCCTGGGATAGGCTCCAGGTTCCCCGTGACCCTGAAAAGGATAAGCGCTATAGAAGATGGATGGGTGGATGGATGGGTCTGGAGCTAATCCTGGTGTAACACTGGGCACAAGGTGTGAGAATGTACCAGTCCATCACAGGGCACCATTCACAACTATGACCAATTTAGCATAGCCAATCCACCTACCTACATGTTTTTGGACAGTGGGAGGAAACCAGAGAACCCAGAGGAACCCAAGCAGACGTGGGGAGAACATAGAAAACTCCAAGAACTTGAGAGCAAGTCAAGGCGAATGCAATGTGAAAGCCAATGACTGTGAAAGAGATATTCAAATAAACTTAGTCCTAAAGTGTCTAATATTATTAATTAAGCTTCCTCAAGACGCATTACAGTGACCGCTTGCATGTGACAAAACCTGTGAAACAATTAACCTAAGTGTGATCAGTTGCCTCATTTAATGTATGTTTATAGATTAGTCTTTCTTTTTTTCTTTTTTATGGAGCAACTGTGTGCAGTAAAAAACATCTGTCTTACAGGGTTTTTAACTTGATTGAATTAAGTTCTTAGTTTTCAAATAGAAACACTCAATAAACAATGAGTGCAAACATTTCATTTTATATTAGGGCCGGGTGATATTGCAAAAAAAATACAAATAAAAACTTGTTTTTTTTTTTGTTTTGTTTTTTTTTAACTTTATGATTGATTGTCGATTACAATTTTGATTTTTGTTTTGTTTTTACATAATGCATTTGAAAAATGACGCAATTTATTATTTATAAAGTTTTTTTTTATTTATTAAAATGGACTTTGGAAAAATAGTAACAGCACCATCTATTGCAAATAGTGCAACGTAGAGCTGCAACAACTAATTGATAAAATCGTTAATAATCGATTATGAAGATCACTGTCAGCGGATCCCATTATCGATTCTGCGAGCGGCACGGGGTACGTTTACTCCTGTTCCGAAAACACGCATCGGAGAGTAAATACTAAAGTTGGGTCCCAAATGACGTACTATACACGTACACTTCATAATTGATCGATTAGGAAAATAACCGTTAGTTGCAGCGCTTGTGCAAAGAATGGTTCTTATAAAAAGAAAAAAAAATTAAAAAAGGATATTTGCAGATTATTTGCACTATTTTATAGCTGTTTGTATTTTTGCACAATTTAGTACACCCTTCTTTCTTGACAGAGTAAATAGGGACCAGTGGCATCAAATGCCAACGCAACTGAGGATTCAACTTGGGGTATTCTTCTCATATCCGTTCCTTCCTGGTTTACAAAGTGACGACAATTCGTCATGGTTACGCCCAGCATCAGAAATAATCAAAGTAAAACGTGTTAGCTTTAAATCAGTTATACTGTATATACAAGTGTTAGCTTTAGATGAATCAACATACAGATATATTCGTTTGTTAAATCTAAAACACTGACCATACAGATGGTGTTTGAGAAAGAAGATATACATCACTCGTCTGAGTTAGCTGATTAGCTTGTTGCTAACAAAATACGAACACGGGGTCGTCCAGTTTCCCACTCCGTCTGTCGAAACGTGCTGAGGTCAAAAATGCTGTAATTCCCACTGCCGAGTTACCGCTTAGGATGAAATTCAGAATGATATTTTATATCATTCAAACCTGTACCAATTCCATATCTCTGAAGTGATATTTGAACCTTTTGCTATGAGCTCAGTGCTCGGCGAAGTGCTGCCTGTTTATCTTGCCAGTGTTGTTGTTGTTGTTGTTGTTTTAATCTAACTGAGCACTCTCTGAGAGTAGCGCAGGCTTTAGAAGGGACTCACCAGTTTAAGAACGCTGTTTTTCCTTCGTATTTGTTTAAACTTTTAAATAGCATTTATGAATGTTTCAATTCCAAATTGTAATATGGATATATAAACATTACAATCTCAATTAGAATAATTTGAAAATCAGTAAGTAAAACAGTAATTAGAATTAACCAAATTAATATGATTAATATGATTAATATAATGTGAATATGAACGTGGAAGCCATGAGCGCAGGGTTTAATTGTTTTGTACTAAAGTGCACTATGGCCAAAAGTTTGTGGACACCTGATCTTCAAACCCATCTATGATCCTTCTCCAGACTGTTTCAACGACGCTGGAAGCAAACAATCGTATAGAATGTGTTTGTTTGTATGCCGTAGCATTACAGTTTCGCTTCGGTGCATAGCCCAGACATGTCCCAGCCCAACGATGTCCCTGCGCACATGAAGACCTCAACTCCTCAACACCTTTGAGACGAACTGGAACACCGACTGCGCCCCCAGGTTTTCTCGTCTGACGTCAGTACCCGACCGAAAGCCTTCCCAGAAGAGTGGAGGTGATTATACGACCAGGGGGGAACTCAATCTGGAACGGGATGTTCAACAAGCACATATGGGTGTGACTGGTCGGGTGTCCACAAACTTTTGGTCATGTAGTTGATTTAATTAGTTGATCTCTTTCCTCACTGGATCTTTGATCACGGTTGATGTTTGAGGGACATTGCTCTATAAAACTATCACCTAGTGGTAGACGAGACATGTTGTAATTATTCAGTCATTGTCATGATGGATGGATGGATGGATGGGTCGAAGCATATGTGTTTTTCTTCAACATTGTCTCTTTATTTTACCGTATAACAACATTAGGGATGATACTGGCAAACTTGTTGTAATCCTCTTGGAGGAGAGAAAAATAAATAAAGGAATGTGTGTGTGTGTGTGTGTGTGTGTGTGTGTGTGTGGCCCTACTTTTCTGATATCTTCATCATCACCATATCTGCATTGCAGCCCTTTCAACATCTCTCTCTCTCTCTCTCTCTCTCATTCTCTCTTTCTCTCTCTCTCTCTCTTTTTATCACACACCCTGTGGCAGCAGCCAAAAACTAGAACACTCGGTCCAGCACTGATCTGCATGCCAGATTCCTCTTGTGATGCTCAAGGTCAAGGCCTAGTCTAGTATCAGTGCTTCCACTGACAATCGATAGGAATGGTTTAATGAGGGTGGTGTGTGTGTGTGTGTGTGTGTGTGTGTGTGTGTGTGTGTGTGTGTGTGTGTGTGTGTGTGTGTGTGTGTGTGAACCTTTAGATTTAGCATATTATACTGTATAGATGAAAAATAGAAATATCTCTATGTATAAAGTTTTCCTAGGCTGACACACACACACATATGACTGACATGAACTAAACATTCTAACATGACGCCATATTTCCTGCATCGTATTTTACATCCGTAGTAAACAGACATGCACTAATATGAGCATTACCTAATGATTAATAATGAATGACTAACTGTAATGGTGCTGAGAAAACATTACTCTCGTATCCACTGCACACAGAGAGTGCATCTGTCATCCCCCTGTGGTGATTGGTGTTCAGCGCTGGACGCTGTTGAGAGAGCAGTCGTGTGTCGTGTCAGGTCTCTGCCGTGTTATAGTAAGAACGTGTACACTGACAAGTTGTGAATGGTACTATAGCTCGAGCTTCTCATGGCATTACTGGTATAGATTACAGTGTAATGTGAGGTTCTTTCACATTCTCAGGGATACTGTTGAAGTAAATGATCCATTTTCTTTTGTTCCCTGTTTAACCAGCAACAGAACCGAATTAAACGTCATGTTGCTGTCGTCTTTGGTAGAAAGACTTGTGTGCTTGGAATCATTGTCTTGCTGCATGACACACTTTCTCTTGAGATTCAGATCACAGACAGATGTCCTGAGATGTTCCTGCAGAATTCATTGGTATACTTCATAATTCATTGTTCCATCAATGACGGCAAGTCGTTCTGGCCCAGATGTAGCAAAACATGCCCAGACCATGATACTACCACCACCATGTTTCACCGATGGAATGGAATGCAGTTTTCTCTTTTCTCCAAACATAATGCTTCGTATTTTGGTCTCATCCATCCACAAAACATAAAATTTTTCCAACAGCCTTCTACGTCGTCCATGTGATCTTTAGCAAACTGCAGACAGGCAGCAATGTTCTTTTAAGAGAGCAGTAGCTTTCTCCTTGTAACCCTGCCACACACACCATTGTTGTTCAGTGTTCTCCTGATGGTGGACTCGTGAACATTAACATTAGCCAATGTGGCCTTTAGTTGCTCAGAAGTTACCCCGGGTTCCTTTGTGACCTGGTGGACTATTACACGTCTTGCTCTTGGAGTGATCTTTGTTGGTCGACCTGGGCAGGGGAACAGTGGTCTTGAATTTCTTCTATTTGTACACAATCTGTCTGATTGTGGATTGGTGGAGTCCAAACCCTTTAGAGATGGTTTTGTATCTCACTCACCCACTCAGTCACTCACTCACTCTCTCACTGTCTCACTCTCTCACTGTCTCACTCACTCACTGTCTCATTCACTGTCTCACTCAGTCAGTCACTCACTCACTCACTGTCTCACTCACTCACTGACTCATTCACTGTCTCACTGTCTCACTCACTGCCTCACTCACTCACTCACTGTCTCACTGACTCACTCACTGTCTCACTCACTCACTCACTCACTCACTCACTGTCTCACTCACTGTCTGACTCACTCACTCACTCGCTGACTCACTCACTGCCTCACTCACTCACTGTCTCACTCACTCACTCACTGTCTCACTCACTCACTCACTGTCTCACTCACTGTCTGACTCACTCACTCACTCGCTGACTCACTCACTGTCTCACTCACTGTCTGACTCACTGTCTGACTCACTCACTCACTCGCTGACTCACTCACTGTCTCTCTCACTGCCTCACTCACTCACTGTCTCACTCACTCACTCACTGTCTCTCTCACTCCCTCACTCACTCACTGTCTCTCTCACTGTCTGACTCACTCACTCACTCATTGTCTGACTCACTCACTGCCTCACTCACTCACTCACTGTCTCACTCACTCACTGTCTCTCTCACTGTCTGACTCACTCACTCACTCACTGACTCACTCACTCACTGCCTCACTCACTCATTCACTGTCTCACTCACTCACTGTCTCACTCACTCACTGTCTCACTCACACACTGTCTCTCTCACTTACTCAGTCACTAACTGACTGATTGGGTGACTCACTTGGACATTGTCTCACTCACTCACTGACTCACTTGCTCAGACTGACTGACTCACTCACTGAGTCACTTTTTGATCCCAAAGGGTGATTTACGTGTGTGTGTGTGTGTGTGTGTTGCTGCATCCCAATTCACCTACATATGTATGTGTGTGTGTGTGTGTATATAATATGTATATAGAGTTTGCGCTTATTTCTCTACATATTTATACATCTTGTATAAACTCTTTATATATCCCTGTATTGTTATCCTTACTATCTCTTTGATCTCTTCTTTCTTTTTTTTTTTGCTGCTGCTGTGACACCCTAATTTCTCCATCTGGGGATTAATAAAGTATTATCTTATCTTATACTATGCACTATGTCACCGTAAACAAGCTAACGTTGCAATTCAGCTTTTCTTCATTTATTATACCTTATGCAACTTATACTATATCATTTAATGTACCATTCCCTTTATTTCTTTTCCAGACAAGCAAACAAGACAAGGGACTAAGGTTATAAGTAGGACTGGGCATTATGACGATACAATATCAATATTGTGATAAATTGTTATGTGATACTCTTGTGAGATATCGCAGGTATTGTGATAGCTTTCTCTAACTTTTTTTTTAAGAGCAAAGATATGATATTTTTGTCGTATTGCTAATTATCAACCAGTAAATGTGCAGACGGGTCGGGCGATGAGCTTACAGTATAACAGGCATGATCTATGCCGAAAAACAATCGGACGAAGAACTTAGTGAAGCGAGAGTTGAAACCGGATGAACGCGGGAACGTAAAAGAGCAGCTCGGTAACACAACAGACACGAGTCCTGGAGCGAGTTCTTCTAAAATGTCCAGTCGGGTGAGCATCAGCTGGGATGCTGTAGATTACCTGCGAGCGTGATGATTGGTTGCTGAGTCATCAGTTGACATGGAGGATGGCTGTGAATCATGGGTAGTGTACACAGAGCTTCTGTGGTCTATAGGGTGTAACACTTGGCACACACATATTTTCTCTCTGTCTGTCTGTCTGTCTGTCTGTAGCTCAGTCGTGCTGATTAATAACCACAGGCTTGTGTTTGTACGTGTGCTGGAGCTCATTAAATCAAGTGACCATGTTGTGCGCTTTCCTCTCTATGAAAACAGTTTTGATAAGTGTCTTAGAAGAGCTGGGAATCATTCACTTAGCTTCATGTAAACACACACGTACACATACACACGGCAGAAAATGTTTCACTTACGCAGCTTTTAGCTCTGAGCAGATCAGAAGAAGGTGGCAGTATCCTCGCTCTGGATTATAACTGATTGGCTGCAGTCTCCTTCTGAATTGTTGAGGTGTTAACTATATTTCAGAAGATGGCAGGATGCTTTTTCTTTAATAAGTAGTGTTCGCAGGTTGCCCCTGTTATTTTCATTATCAAGTAAAAGTACTGCAGAGAACCTCAGGAGTGAAGTGTCTTTGTGGTTGTTTCAGTATAACTGGTTTTGAACAGCTCCTTATTAATAAGTTCGTATTGTTCTGTTCGGCCTTGTGATTGGTGATAGTGAAGTTGCTGTCAGTAAATTAAAAATTTGTCCCACCCACATTTTTAATAGAACCAGAGAAATCCTGGTTCATGCAGACAAAGTGCCTAGCTAGTGCGGGTTTGCTAGTGAATGCTAGTGCTAGGGTGGGTGTTTGTTTGCTACGCTAATACACACAGGTGGAGGAGGCTAAATTATTAATGATGAGCTTTTTTCACTATACACAGACATGACTTTTTGTGTGTTTGTTTCTTATTTTTTATTCTTTTGGAGTATTATTGTCGAATTATATGAATCATTTATTTATTAGTCTACCGTGTGTGTCTGTGTGTGTGTGTGTGTGTGTGTGTGTGTGTGTGTGTGTATCATTTTGGAGAGGGAGAGAGTGTTGGGATTTAGCAAGGGAGGTTCCCTTTCAAAGGGAACTCAACCTTAGGTGAGCTTTACACGCTGGGAATCGCCCTCACGTGTGACCGGTATCTGAAGCTTGTGTAACATCATGCCTATTTATAGGCCTGCCGTGATCAGTTGACGTGGCAATTACTCCCCAGTGAAAGTAAATCCCTCACACTGCAGAAAACTCCCCTTTTTTCCAGAAGTGCATGATGAAATATCACGCTTCTTGGGAAAACCATACATTATCCGAATTTATAAGCCTGCGATATCGGATTATCCGGCCATCATGGGGAATGTACGGCACGGATATTTAGCTATGTCGAAGGTGGAGGAGACGTTTGTGAGCTACCTCTCTCCAACGACGGCAGGTAATTTAGGGGGGCCGGCTTTGCCGTCCAAGCGATGTAAGGACACCTCGGTGCTGGTGGGCGAGGCCTGTGCGGTAGTGGGTCTTGCTTGTGTTTCACTGCATACAATGGCAGTGTTGCAGGCCTACCAAGCAAGCCTGCTTGTATGCGCTCAAGTGGCGATTTTTTGTCTCGTGGCATGAGCACCGTCAGCTAGACCCAGTGAACTGTGCAATAGCTACAGTCCTGGAGCTCTTACAAAGACGTTTCTCAGCAGGGTCGATCCTTCTACAATCAGGGTCTACGTGGCCGCCATTTTGGCCAGCCATGCCCCTATTGATGGAGCCTCTGTGGGGCAACATCCTCTAACTTTGAGGTTTATGCACGGTATCAGGCAGCTGAGGCCCATCTGCAGACCACACATACCTTCCTGGGACCTTTTTGTGTTCTTGCAAGGTCTGTCAGGTGCCCCATTTGAGCCCTTAGAGTCATCCTCTGAGAAGCTTCTGATGCTAAAGGTAGCTCTTCTATTGGCCCTCACATCTCTCAAGCGAATAGATCTACAAGCTCTCTCTGTTGTCCCTTCCTGCCTTGACTTTGCCCCTGGATTAGCCTAGGACGGATTATATTCCTAAAGTACCTACGTCTGCTGCCCAGCCGGTAGTGTTGCAGGCTTTCTGCACTCCTCCGGTCCTCACAACGGAACAAGAGAAATTGCACCTACTGTGTCCAGTACTTATGTCCACCGCTCCAGCCAGTGTTATAAGTCCGAGCAGCTGCTGGTCTGCTTTGGCGGCGACAGTAGGCTCGTTCCCTTCTCAGGGAACAGGGTTACATGCGTAACCCAGATGATTTCTTGGCAGAAAGAATTTATCCCTTAGCAAGGAAAAACATTCTGTTGTGCTTCCACTAGTCTCTCTCTCTCTCTCTCTCTCTCTCTCTCTCTCTCTCTCTCTCACCCACCCTTTCTCTCATTCATTATATAACTCGATTATGGCTGGGGTTCAGGGTTGCAGCATCATTTGTCTTTCGAGCACACACCCACTCAGAAAACCACCCACTGCTCTGACTCAATACAGACCATACATGCGTGCACACACACACACACACACACACAAAATAAATGAATGTGGTGAAATGGCTGTAATTTCATCAGGAGTCCTCCGCAGGTTCATAATGAAACCTCATCTTGAAACTCCATCTTGCTTCACATGGTAGAGAAAGTTGGCAGTCAGTAAGCATGACGGAAGGCATTTGAACTTCAATTAATTTTCAATTCAGTTGAACTCGGTTCAGTTTGATTCGATTCAATATAAATGACATTTGGTAATGAAGGAAGGATGAAGGTTAAACCCTGATTAATAATGTACTAATACTAAAATATAATTATCTATAATAGTTACAAACTCCTGCAAAAGTATTGGAACAGCACTGCCAATCTGTCATTTTTGCTATACATTGAAGACATTTGGTTTGACATCGAAAGTTGAATTTGACACGATAGATCAGAATTTCAGCTTTCATTTCCTGATGTTTACATCTAGATGTGTTAAACAACTTAGAAAAGAATAGGAACAGTTAATGAGTCTTTATTAATCACATATACACAGTGAAATTCTTTTCTTCACATATCCTAGCCTGTCAGGAAGTTGGGGTCAGAGCACAGGATCAGTCATGATACAGCACTCCTGGAGCAGAGAGGGTCAAGGGCTTTGCTGAAGGGCCCAAGTGGCAGCTTGGCAGTACTGGGGCTTGAACCCCCAACCTTCCAATCAGTAACCCAAAGCCTTAACCATCAAGCCACCACTGCCCCATCAAGGCTTCACTGCCCAGATAGTCTTAAACTAAATAGCACTTAATATTTGGTTGAATATGCCTTGCTTGCAATAACTGCATCAAGCCAGTGACCCACTGACAGCACCAATCTATTGGGTTCATTTTAAATGCTTCTTTCAGTTGTTGTGTGTTTCAGGGGGTTTCTCCCTTCAGTCGCCTCTTCAGGAGGTGAAATACTGCTCAACTGGGTTAAGGTCTGGTGATGGATTTGATTGGCCAGTCTAAAACCTCCCACTTTTCATCCCTGATGAAGTCCTTTGTTGAGTTGTCAGTGTGTTTTGGATCATTGTCTTGTTGCATGATACATTTCCACCCAATTTATTTGGATGCATTTCTCTGTAAATTGGAAGAATTGGAAGACTGTTTCTGTAGACTTTTACATTCATTCTGCTACCATCATGAGTTACATGATCAGTAAAGATTAGTGAGAATGTTCCAGAAGCATCCATGCAAGCCCAAGCCATGACACTACCTCCACCATGTTTCACAGATCAGCTTGTATGTTTTGGATCATAAGCAGATCCTTTCTTTCTCCACACTTTGGTCTTTCCATCACTTTGGTAGAGGTTCATCTTGGGTCCAGAACTTTTGTGGCTCATGTCTGTATTTCCTTGTGATTTCCAGTCTGGCTTTCCGATTCTTACTGCTGTGGAGTGGTTTGCGTCTTGTGGTATGACCTCTTGTGGTATAGTTCTGCACTTTAAGCCTTCTTCAAATGGTGGTGATACCTTCACCCCTGCCATGTGAAGGTTGTTGGTGATGTCACTAACTATAGAATTGGCCTTGCCGTTCCAAAATTTTGGAGGAGACTGTATTCCTAATACAGTATATTACATCACCGAAACAGATCATCATTGTGTGGGGTATTTTCCATACATTGTGTAACGGTAGTATAGTTATTACTAAAATATAATGTTACTCTCACTATATTTTATTACACTGCCTAATCACTTAGCAATAATGTTGCATGAATCAGCAGTATATTTCCCCCATGATTCCCCTTCCCAGCAGTTTTGGATGTGTGTTTGTTTGAGTAGGGTTTGTGTGGTGGGTGGCAATATTTACTGGTGAAAATGCATGTGATATTTCTGATGCCAAAGACAGTGATCTCTGTCCATTACCCCCCCCCCATTACAGCCTGTTCGGATTTGTGAGGTTGTGTGTAAGGTTTTGGCTTTTAGTCCAGAGTGTCACTGAGCCATGCTGATTGGATTGTCTGCAGAATAGTGGCTTAAAGTGTGTGTGTGTGTGTGTGTGTGTGTGTGTGTGTGTGAGAGAGAGAGAGAGAGAGAGAGAGAGAGAGAGAGAGAGAGAGAGAGAGAGAGAAGATGAGGGGTGTGAGAATAGTGAGCCAAAAACAAAGCCACTCTGCTTATTTTCCACTAGAACAAGGGTTCTCTTTGTCTTTTTGAACTCCACTATAGCATCACAGATACTAAAACTAGATCTCAGTCATACAGGCTGTGTAAGGCAGGACTCTCAGCTGCACTGTGCTGATATCACGACTCGCATGTCACAGTGTTATCTCTTAGTCATCAACCTAGTAAACACTTGGGGGCATGCAATTATAGGAAAATAATCCACAACAGGGTGGCATGATATGTCCAATTGAGCTGGACTTGTTTGTGGCATGTGGCGGCTGTGGTTCAGGTGGTAGAGCGGGTTGTCCACTAATCGTAGGGTTGGCGGTTCGATTTCCGGCCCATGTGACTCCACATGCCGAAGTGTCCTTGGGCAAGACACTGAACTCCAAATTGCTCCCGATGGCAAGTTAGTGCATTGCATGGCAGCTCTGCTACCGTGTGTATGAATAGGTGAATGAGACACAGTGTAAAGCTCTTTGGATAAAAGTGCTATATAAGTGCACGCCATTTTATTATTTTAAGTCTTTTATTCATCTCATTCCACAGCAATTTGCCATCAAGTACAAGTTTATAGTTACATTTATACCACAGCGCGGCTGAATTCTCAAATCTTGATTGTGTAAATCGAAATTCTCGTTCAGTCAGAAGGTGTGCGTTACTTTTGTATAACCGCACGACTCGTTCAAGTACATTATTGTTTCTATAGTAACATTCATGGAAGGCGCCTCGGGTCGAGCGTAACATTCACAGCGCTTTGTAAAGTTTCCCAATACGGGAAAACCTTCAGGACAGAGGCGTTTATGATTTTTTTGTTTGTTTGTTTTTCAGTACAATGACCAGCTACATTTTTTTTTGAGAAAGAGAAAGCGAGAGAGAGAGAGAGAGAGACAGAGTGTCGTACAGACATTGCATATAAACCATTAAAACGTGTGATGCATTGTTCATCAATAAATTAAACATTGTACTTTGGCAAACTGCTATGGTAAAAACGGAATAACAGTCCAGACTTAGCAGTTATACAAAAATAACACACATTGTGGTTGTGACCTGTATCTATGGAAGCCCGCTTCTCTCACGTGGAGAAAAAAATATTAGAAACGGTAACTGCGACTTTAAATCTCACAGTTCGGACTTTTTTCCCCCCTCGCAATTTAGATATCCGCTTGACGCAGTACCTGAAAGCTTCAGGTAACGAGTGCACGCTAGCGAGTGCACCTTGTCATGACTAGCGAGTGTTGTTCTTAATGTACATAGCCTATTTATAGAGAATTCAATTCAGTTTTATTTGTGTAGCGCTTTTAACAACGGACAATGTCTCAAAGCGGCTTTACAGAAATATATCCATCCATACCGCTTATCCTTCAGGGTCACGGGGAAACCTGGAGTCTATCCGAGGGAGCATCG